>NW_009210676.1:0-6450 GCF_000690835.1 Fulmarus glacialis
TACCAGGATATAAAGTATTTTTATATATTTCTGTAAAAACATATTTTATATATATGTGTTTGTGCATATACATATATTAGGAAAGCACCTCTCTGTCATGAGACATATAAAACAGAAGGATTGTTTGGGGTTTGTATTTGTTCAGCCTTTCATTTTGCAGTTGCTTTCTTTACTCGTTGTATAAGTTACACACGCGTCTGCTCTTTAGCATATCCAAGTGCCGACCAGTGGAGAGAAAAATCCCATTAAAAAACCAGAGAGATAAAAGGCAAAAAAAAGGTTAGACCTTTAGCTAGTGTTTAAGGATGTATTTAGGCAAGACATAATGCTATGCTACAGGTGGCAAAGAATGAATTTCATCGAGAGAATTGTTTCATTACGACTGTGCCAGTTTGTGGGCTGGAAAGGTAGATCTGACAAAATTCCTCTCCAAGACTTAGTAACTGAAACCCTAATTTCATGAATTGTTAAAATTGTGCTTTAATTTTAATTTTAAAATGTGACTCGTTTCATCGCTGTTATGGTGGCTCTTTGGTTGCTGTGCATCACGTTTCTGTGAAGTGTAGGTAAGGGTTGCTTTGCCACGTTGCATATCTGCTTTCTAATCTCAAACATCCACTAATTATCATTACCTTTCTTGCTCTCTTTTGACAGGTCAGTTCCACTTAGCATGTTAAGGACTGTCATTAAGTCACTAGTTTCTTTTTTCCCCCTCTTCAACCTGATCCACATCCTATTCATCCTGCGCTTCCTACAGCCATCTGCAATGCACTGGTCCCAGGTATTTTGAGCTTCGTAGGATCTCCACGTGTACAGAAGTGTTCAGCTCAACTCTTCTACAGATACTTGTACAATGTATTTAACATAACCATCTAAGTAAGGATAGGAAGTCTGCCACTCAGAATCTCTCACTGACTGCGTTTGACCCCTTGGCGCTGGTTAGGTTGGGGCTTCTACACTCAGATTGATGCTTTTTCGAAGTCCTCTGTTGCATCAGTAAATCCCGACTTCTGGCATCAAAGAATTAATTATTCAGTGACCAAGTGCCATCAAAGGCAGGTGATTGTGCTCTGTCATGACTGATTTACTGTATAATATACATATTATTTTATATTTTTAGGGGATGAAAATGTGCTGCTATATGGTTTAATTTTACTGCTTACATTTTCAGAAGTAAATTTCCCCAAAGAACCATTTGTAATATCCTGATAAAATCTTTGGACTGTATAAAATAACCTTTATTGCAGTACCTGGTAAAGATCAAACGGGATGCAGAGAAATCTGTTAGTATAGATCTAGGTTTTGAAGTTTGGTAGTTACATGAATATATCTGTGTGACCTATCTTAAAATTAAGATCTGATCTGCTTGTAGTTCTCCCTGCGGTGGTGGGTTTTCCCGGAGTGTGATGGCTAGCCATGTGTTTGTAAGCGTTGTTCTCTATGAAATTTTGAAGACTTTCAGAATGCTGCGGAAATCTTGTCTTGGAAAAGCCGACAAGCATCCCCCCGTTCCCCTTCCCACATGCCTTCGGCAAGCCCCAATCTGTTCACACCGGAATTCAGATACCGGAGTGAACAGTCCCCTACCAGAACAGACGCTACCTTAAAGAAACAAACAAAAAAAATTCCCCCAAAACCCCAAACCCTACCTTAAAAAAATTATATAGAGAGAGTCCAGAAGGAGGTGAGAGTTGTATACTCGAGCTGTCCTTTGCAGACCAGATTTGGGAATACGTTTGTTAGGAGGTGAAGAGCATATTGCAAGGGGAAAAGAATGTCTGTGTAAGTTACAATATGCAAGTCATCCCAGGGATGGTACGCTTGTGCCCACGGAGCTAAGGATGAGACCGCTTGCCTTTCTTGGATCTCTCTTTCGCGCCAGACAGAAAGTTTCCATCTTCTCAGCAAGGGGGCACTGGAATCGTTCTGGGAAGGTTCCGCTGGCAGACAGAAGCCACTGCTCCTCCTCCCTGCCTACCGCTTCTGCGCCACACACACATATCCTCCTTGGTCAGAGGTGCATCGGATGCAACGTTACGTCTTAACGAAGCGTGGATTCTAGGAAGGTTATGGCCGAGCATAGCCCTGTCGTCTTGTTTTGCAGACGTTTGCTCTTATTTAATTTGAGATTCTTTTTTTTTTTTTTTTAAAATTTCGGAACATGTTTGTTAGTAGACGTAGAACTATTTAGTTAATGTAGAACGTTTTGAAAGATTGTGAATTGACTTTAGATTTTTTTTTCCTACTGAAATTATTTAGGTTGTTGCAAAGTAAGTTGGATGTAATTTAACTGTTTTTTTTAATGTTGCACTATTTTGGGGAGCATTTTGCTAAAAATATTTAATGAAGTTGCAAATTTGCATGTATTTAATTTATTTTGTATTTTCCAAAGTTTTATATTTTTTTTCTTTCTTTGTGTGCATGTGCACTGCCAGAAAAATGAACTGTGAACTTGCCATATGCAATCTTTAATAAAATTACTAATTCAGAACTACTCTGTGCTATCTTATCAGCTGTTTAGAGCTGAAATTTCTACTATGAACTGATGATCCTCTTGTTTTGGTTCTGAAACAGTTGTCTTGGAAAAGATACCAAACTTAATTGCTGTCAGAGGTTTTGTGTTGTCATAAAACTTTTGTTCTCTCTCTCAAATTCAAAGTTCGGTATGGAAGTATATTGTAGATGCAGCATTAGCTTAAAAAACTGTATTAAGTTCCTCACACCATCACCATTAGTTCTGTATGGCAGTTTAGACAGCTTTCTTCAGCTTGAGTAATAAGTTAGCTTTGACATCTCTTAATTGTGCTAGTGCTGATCAGCCAGTCAGTTCACCTAGCTAAAATAATGTAAGTTTCTCCAAGTTAACTTTTACATCAAGACTGTAGGAGGACTTTCTATAACTGAAATGCTGAAAAGATGCCTTAGGCTAAAATCCTCAAAAAGAAGTACAGAAGATACTTACTCGATTGGAAATTATTAATTCTGTCAATTGAACTTACTCCTCTTATATATAGATTCTTGTTTTGTAAGCCTATTTTAATTAGGCAACTTAAGTTTGTATTGCATATTGTATATTCAACTTTTGTACCATTTTTAAGTCTTACACATTTTATATATAGAAATGAAAACCACACATCTGCTCTGCAGAGATCAAAACCTGTCTCCTGCTATTTCCACTACTTGATGCTATCTTACTTTCTTTGCTCTTTGAATGTTGCGTTATATTTATTCTAAGCTAATTTTAAAGTTGTGGTTTGTATAGCGCAAATTAAATTTAACATTAAAATGTCATGCATGGGACAACTTTTGGTGGACATACTGTTCACAAATGGAGAACGTACTTCAGATGGAACTAAAGTGCATATTGTTCTTTTTGCTAGTAATTAAAAAGTATTTCCTGCTCACTTGAGCTTCTCTTAATGATATGTTCAAATATCTTGTGTTTGTCCTTGGGTTCACGTTTCATCGACTTGTTTTCTCGAAAGCAAAGAAGGTTTTAAACGTGGAAAGATCTTGGCTGACGCATTTTTAAGTTTGTATTTAACTCAACAAGGGTGAGAGTGGATTATCCTGAATATACTGAAAACTAAAACGTAAGTCACAAAAAACCTTTAATACAATAATTTCTGCCTACAGAACCTTATGAGTAACTTTTAAATTTCATTTTATACAGCCTAACGGACTAAGATGCACATTTGTGTGAAATTTTGGTAAATAAGGCTTGGAAATAAACAAAGAATTTTCAGCTGAACATTGTTTCATTTGAATAAATGGGTATTTAAACCAAATGGTCATTAGTGGGCATGGTGGTGTTGGGTTAACGGTTGGACTTGATGATCTTAGAGGTCTTTTCCAACCTTAATGATTCTATGATTCTATGAAAAGGAGGCCTAATCAAATGTCTGTTATTGGAGAAGAAAGACTTTGTGTAAACAGGAGCGAAGTACATCTCAATTGGAAATGGAAGGAATCCAAAAATAAATTGGCAGGATAATCTTAATCTACCCTTGCTTTGATTTTCGTCTTCTCTGTGCCTGTATGAACTGCGAAGTGCACTGGAGAACATCCGCTGTGCAGGGTGGAACACCGCTCCACCAGTTCCTCTCTCGCTCTCACAATCTTGTCCATTGAAACACTTTTCGTTGTGGGAGAACCACGGGGGTTGATGCATTCTGTAGAATTCTACATGTCTAGTTTGTAAAGTGTGTAACGTGTACTGCAGATGTGTATTCTCTGGGCTCTATGTATCTTTACAGTAGTGTTCAATTTAGGAAAAAATAAATTGTGGACACGTTTTGCTGGTAACAAGGGGAAATTTTTTGCCATTGCATCAAACGATGCTGAAATGTATTAAACTCTTGATAGCAGACCTGAACCCTCTTCCCCCATCCCGTGGAGATAAGTCTTTTATCTTCGTTCTAAAATTCTATCAGAGAAGGATGGATACACTGGCAGACTGCATGATGTATCATTCGAAAACCGTTACAGTGGAAAATAAAATTGAACTAAACTTTGCGGTGTGCATCTTGTGTGACACGTTACGTGCAGCATCTCTGTTAGACGGGCGCTCTGCCCGTGCCCGTGGCGCGTGGGAGTGACCTGTTCAGTGGAACCACGCTTGAGAGTGTGCTGGAGTCCACATCCGAGGATACTGGATTTTAGCTTTTCCTCTAAACATGTAGAAAGTAATTAGAAGGCTTGGATGACTTGCTGGGAAATGAACACGGGATTTTTTTTTTTTTTTAATAAACAATTGCATCTTCTCTACTCCTTCTCCATGGAAATCTTCCTTCTTCCTATTCTTTTTCAGTAGCCTGGAGGATGACAGGGAGACTCCTGCCCTCTGCATGCATTTCCATTTTTATAGGAATGTTACACTCACTTTATATACAGTGTAATGGAGTAAAAGTTCCTGCGTCCATGCCACCTCCCTGAAGTCATACTCAGGAGCTTTATAAATGGCTTATTTTCAGTAATTATTACTCTGAGCATTTTTCAGCTATATTGTTACTTTTCTACTCAGCAGTGCAAACTGATGGTGCTCCAGAGTTTCTGTAGAAATGGATTGCTCTATTTTTGCTGCTGAGTGGATTTCTAATGAGGATTAGGTTTTGCATCATTACTTACGTATGCTCACACTGCTTTCACTTGGGGCCTGCTAGGAACCCAGAAGCATTGGAAGCCAGTTACAGCCAGGCTCTGTCAGTGTTCTTGCTGGTGACGGGTGGCCGATGGTGACTGATGGTCAGCGTGGCAAGTACAGGACTCTCAGAGCTGGGTAAATGCCACCGAGCAACTAAGCGTTTAGATGCACTAACTACATAGATGTACTAATAGAATCATGATGATTAACCCAGTATGTTTGGTAGGGCAGAGCCCTGTCCTAGCAGACTTAGAAATTAGTCTGTTAAAATTCGGAGTCAAGTATTTCTAAATCAGAATGAACTTTTGATTATGCTACTGCATGCGGAATGAAGAGCTTTGGCTCCATTGGGGACGAAGAGGCTTTCCGATGTAGATGGTTTGTATCAGGGAGTCGGCGAGTCCCAGGCGTTCCCCACTAGCCCTGCAGAGAAAGGCAAACACTGCACGGTGCCACGCCACAGAGCTTTTTCAATGAGTCAAAAAAATGCACCCTTTAAGATCTCTTAGATGAAGCTTGTGCCTGGAGGATGAGCTCAATTACAGAGCAGACTGTTTGCAAGCGTATCCCTACAATTTCATTTTCAGAATGTTGGGCTGCACCAGTTAATTAGCTCTATCAAAACAACACAAATCATTGTATCCATTTCCAAGATTCAGCTTACACAAGCGTACAGTGAAAAGCAAAGGATAGGGGTTTGCATCCCTAGAAAAATATTCACTGCATATCTATTACTAGTGATGAATATACTTCTTAGCTAAAACTTACATAGTCTTCCAGCAGAGCTGAACTCATTGGAGACTGTATTTATTCAATAGTTTTGGCTTAAGCTACCCGATGGACATACTTTATCAGCTCATACTTCATGTGCTTGTGACACTTGAGTCGGACTGATGCCTGGCCCCATCAGGCAGTCCTTTCGGTGGCCATCTCGATGCCAAGGAGGCATCTGCAAAGTCCCAGGGGGCGAGGGGTGGCTTCAGGAACTGCTGAATGTCAAGTCTGTTTGTTCCTCGGGGTAACGTTGGCAGCACATCTTACTCCTGCAGGCTCCTGGATTGTCAGACTTCCTTCACACTCGCTTGAAAACAGTGCTTTGTAATTCAGTCTCCTCAGTGCAGATGCCCAGCATCTTCACAGCGAGGAACGCACAGACCGAGCTCCTCGGCTGACTGCACGCCTCCTTGGGAACTCCCACCTTACAGCCAAGCGCCCTGTAGTGCACCAACCTCACGACCTGCTTTTACGATGTGGCTTAAAGGGCGAGGGGTGGCTCACGCCCGGCTTTTCCCCGCTGTGGCCCCGCG
>NW_009210677.1:0-10419 GCF_000690835.1 Fulmarus glacialis
CCGCTCTTCTCGGCCATCTCCAGGCTCGGCAGGGTCTCAGCGGAGGATCTGCCTCTTCACCCACCTCCCGAAGGGAATATGCACATCCTCCTCCTGCTGCCCCTCGCCAGGCTTCCAGGATGGGAGGTGGCCCAGCAGAACCTGTGCTCAGAGACAGCACTTCTACCAGTACTTACTGAGGATTTTCACTATAGCAAAAACTGTATGTAATGGGCTTGGAGCTGCCTGTAGTGTTGTGTCTTGGCCAAGCCCCTGTGATAATTTATTACCTCTGTATTTAGGTCGAATGAACTCAGAAACATGTCCAGAAGCGGCGAGGGTGGTATGATTATACACCTCTTGGCAAACCGGGGAGGCTTGTCCTCTAATGGGTGGTCTCTGGGCTTTCCAGCAGGGCTCGCCAGAAGCAGCAGCTGCCACTCATGAAGGGATGGAATAATCAAGGAGAGTCAATCAAGTGTCCAAGCTGGACTCCCACCTTGAAAGGATGACCAGGTTTTTGAGGTAGTCAGGCCAAGAAGTCAGGCTTCCATCATGAGATGGTACAAAGATATGTTGTCTTATCATTTCATGGCATTAAGAAATAATGCCTTCCTTTCAAGAGGGTTGCCATCTACTGGTTGACAGCTCCTAAGCGAAAGCTCTACCTGAACCAACACAGTGGCACAAGGGACAATTGGTGCTAGGTACCAGAGCCTGAGGTCTGCTTTAAGAGTTGGAGATTCACAGGTTTCCACTCAGCAAATAACGAGAGCATAAGGCCTGAGAGGGGTTAAAAGAGTAGTGAGCCATGTAACCATGACGCCGCACAATCCCAAATTGTGTTTTGACAGACAATCCCCCCGAAGAGTGGGACTGGAGCCAAACAGTCTAGCTTGGCAGAGACAGACCCTAGCAATACATTTCATCCCTGCCAAACAATGTTGATTTGCTTTGGTTCACATTCATTTGTAAGCACCCTGTCTGCACAAAGCCCCAGATGGCCTTGGAGACTCCAGCACAACAATATTTTGATACAAATGCTCTTACAAAAGCTATCAGAGCCTGAGCTGGTGTCCGGGGACAACAGTCCTCACTAGTTAGCTGTAAGACCAGGTTTAGGAAGAAGCATGCATAAAAAAAGAAAGAAAATCCCTCAGCCCAATTTGTGCACAAGGAGATACCCCACTGATCCAAACTTTGTTTGAGTCAAGATCCATAATCACTTAGATTGCTCAGGAAATCCTCTCGGCAAAAAGCAGGTTTCCATTTTTGGAAAACTGCCTCCAGTGTCCTTGAATCTCTTTTTTTTTTTTTTTTTTCTTTTGATCCTGCAGAAATCACAAGCACAACAATAGAAATGAAAGAAAATTCTCCGGGCTCACACCAACGGTTCGGTCTGGCTTGTCAGATGTAGCAGCGTCCCCAGCAGCGCAGCTCTGTCAGTGCCCTTAGGTCCAGGAGCACACGCAAGATCAAAAGCTGCTAAAGGTAAAACATGGTTTCCCTTTTCCCCAGTGAATTAAAGAATCTAAAGGGGAAACTTGTCCGTCTTTCTCTTCCGGAAGAAAGACAAGAAGGCATAACATGAATCATTGTTGGCTTCTAATTCCTCTTCAGATCCTGTTCTCCTTCACACGCAACAGTAGTTGAACACTTTGGCCAACACAGCCTGACTTACTTGTTTGGTTGTTTCTTTTCTCTCATTAGAGAAGAAGGCATGGCCACGTCCAGACATAAAAGCCTTGAGGGGAATGATAAGTTGCTTGTATTTCTTTGAAGAAGAGGAAGAAGATTTGTGCCAGTCTGAATTTTTAAGGTCAGAACTCTGCTGGACTAAGGTCCTTCTTCCTCTTCCCCCCACCAAATCCAACGTGAAAACATCACAGGTGGTACCAGCCCTTCTGCTGACTTCCACAGAAAACTTCTGACAATGCGTGTGTCTGCCCTCTGAGCTGACAGAAGGTCTTACCTTGGTAGAAGTCATTGGCTGCAGAAGTTTAGTGTCAGCTTCTTTGCTCCAGCTTTCCTGGAGAAAAGCAATGATCTTTCACAGCTTCTTGAGGCACAGTTTTCCTCTAACCTACCTGGCTGGTATGAGACTTGCCTTACTGGAAGCGTCCACATGCTGGATAATGAGTACATCAAAGTGGAACAGTGGTGACCCTGATGGACAGCCAGGGGCTGGTTAAATGTTCTTTGAAGTGTCTCAGTCCAGGCAACTGTGATGTTTGGAGAGCAGCTCTCCAGATGTCTTACTCCATCCTTCACTGCAACAGTCATGAGTCATATTAATAACTTTTCCGTTTGAGAAAAATCTAGCGGAGATGAAGAAACTTAACAAACCAGTGGAGTCCCCTCAGTGGCTCCCAGTTGCCTTGCAAGGAGCCGCATGGGCTTGGTGCACCATCACCAGCACTGCCCTTCCCTGTGAATGCTCCCCAACAATGTTCCCCTTGGGGAACAGGCTGTGCTTCCGTTAAATGAAACTAAATCAGGTTCAGAACAAACAAAGGAGGTGGCTTTTCACACCAAAGTACCATTCAGGTGTGCAAGGCCTTATCCTTGAAGACCATGACTGTTAAAAGCACACATGGGACAAATTCATGGGAAAAAAGTGCACCCGGGGCTGGGAAATACGAAGAGTACAAAGGATGGCTCCAGCCATCCTAGCACTTCACGTTCTTACAGAGGGTGAAGAACAGGAGTATTTATTTAGTGGGAGAACCTTTTAAGTGTTTTGCTTAGTACCTCTCTTAACCCAGCTGTTATATGACCAGCACCCAGGCCTCCAAAAACATCTTTTCTTAATGGTTTTTCTTGGGCAGTAATTGCAGCTCATTCTCCCCCCTTCAAAAACACACGAATTATCTGAACTGCTGCAGCAGACGTTCATAGTGAAGGAGAGAAGAGAAGGGTTGGAGGGATGGCAGCAGGGAGTGACATCTCTCCAACGGGACTGAACACGGTCAGCAATGCCCTAAATCCGCCAGCTTGCTGCTGCCTAGCAGGAGAGGCTGCACATCTGCAGGGCTCAGGTGGGAAGGAGGCTGCAAACATCATGTGGAATAAACCCCCAAAAGATGCCCCTAAGGAAAAGCACATTTCATACAGCTAGCGTGGATTGGAATAACAATTTTAACCTGAACCCTGCAGAGCCACAGAGGTTTATGAATTACTTCCTAGTAGTCATGAAGGCAATTAAGAAAAATAAGCTGATCACTAGTGAGCTTAAACTCACTACGCAGTGAGCCTCTGCCACTGGAAGATATGTAGGAGCTCGGGTCAGGAATGACTGGGAAGCCTGCACCAGGTGATGGCAGCTCATGGCTGCATGCGGCAGAAGATGACCTCCTCCCTCACCCCGTGGTGTGTCGGCCTGAGCAGAGGACTGTCCGGCTCAGGTATCATTGCCTTGGACTGAAACCAGTCTTCACTCCTTCCAAAAGATCTGAGTTTTGCTTGGCTATCAACCCATCTCCACCTCCAGTACCTCCCCAACGTTTCTAACTCATGTCCCTGCAACATTATTACTTAATTAGCCCAAGACCGTGCTTGCCTGGACGCTGGTGTCCTGTAATGTGGGAGTTTTTACCTCATTGAGGAAACCTTGCGCAATGCATTTCTCTGTCGAAATCACCTAGTCAAGTTTGCTAGATGGCAAAACCAGATAGTCCTAAGTAACTGGACACTGCATTTTCTGCTTCATCTCTGCTCTCTGGTCATTTCCTTGTATGGTGGGGGACTGTGGTGAAGGATTTTACTTCTATTCTAGAAACAGTGGTCAACGTGCAATGGTGTGGGTGGGTATGGAAACTTGGCAAGCTAAGCAAGTTGATCAAGATTGGTTAATTTATTTAGTATAAAAAATAAAACCATAATCAGCAAAATAAAGTAGGTGCTACTAAGCCTGCTGTGCCGTGACACGAACACGTTCCTTGGGACATTGAGCTCAACACATCCATCCATTTGCCAGTGGCTCCTCCAAGAGAACAACAGGGTATTCTGCACGTCCACCAGCACCTCGCACAGCAGTTTCTGCCAGTTTATTACCTTGCTTGAGCAGCAGCCTTCAAAGATGAAAGTATGAGCTTAAAGTCTAGCAATCTTGTACAATCTTACAGTCATCTAGTGCTAGCCAAATGTAGATCTATTTCAGCAAAGTATTCGGATTTCAGATTTTCCCATTAAATGAGGGGTGATTTGAGAGGCTAAGTATCTGGTGAATCAATGCCCATGTGCCTACTTTCCAAGAATAAAATAATAATCTACGTTTGTTCTTTCTGCTACACTTCTACACAAAGCACGAAAGAGACTTACAGCGTTGGCCTGAACTTAGTATAGGTACGAAGTAAACTATCCAGGGCTAGCATAAAATATCATTTTAAAACTCCCAACTATTTTGCATTTGGCATCCTTTATAGCCCAGAGGTTATACAGAGTTCAGCTTTAACTTCTGACATCAGTGCTTAAGGACTGTGGGAGTTGGGCTTCCAGCATGACCTAATGAAGAAAAAGGACGTTATTCTGACAGTAGTTATTTAAGCTAACCTGAGAATATTTATAATTAGGCCCCAAAGGCTGGCTTCTGCCAGGCTGCCTGCAGCGAGCATGCCCTGTATTGCAGAGAGTTTCCAAGTTTCTGCCTACAGTTGCCATTGCTTTTGTCATGTGCCACTGCACTTTGTTCATTTTGGTTTTCATATTTTTGATGTCATCGATCCTGGCTTTTAGTTACCATATCTCATTCATCAGTAAGGCTATGCTGGAGGTTGAAGTCCTCACCTGGAGGACACAGATTAAAGTCTCCGCTTTGCCCATCGTGCAGAAACGATGGGTGTCTGGTTCTCATCTCACTGCCTGCTGAGTCACCTCTGGAGAATTTGCTCCCACAGAGACGAGACGGCTGTTTTACAACCCAACCCGTGCTCTGGGTAGAGCAATATTTACACGGTATCTGTTTCCCAGCTTTGGGTGTTTCTCCGTCAGCAAGCTACAACTTCTCAAGCGAAGCCAGATCTGCGTCAGATTTTCTTACAGGTAAGGTCCCATCCCTGTCTAAATACCATCGGTGACGTCCTTCCCTATAGGAGGGCAAGCTCATATCTTTACATCAGGGTCAGCATTACTTTCTCTCACTAGCTGAGTGCTCAGGTTAGGAAATCCTAACATATCGCTTACGGCTTGAGCCGGTCTCAGTGACTGCAGGAATCTTTTATCTGAGGACAGGAGCTGGGACAGCCCTCAGCCCCGGGGGGACCTGATCTGATTTTTCCATCTGGGTACTTCACAGGTCTCTGTCTGAGATAACTTGCCTTGATTCCCGTCCCCTTTATCTCTGACTTAATGCAACCCAAAGCAGACTTCAGAAGGACTTCAGCGGGATGCGGACGTGGCGTAGTGACTTAGTCTGCTCTGAATTCACTATGCCACGTCCACAACCTCTTTCTGAGTTGCCTGGACTTAGTGGCTTTAGATCACTGCTCTTCTGCCACAGTCCTGAGATTTATTAGCTTCCAGTTCCAGTAGTGGAGACAATCCATTGTTTGACATCCTCCTCCTCTCTGTTCAAGCAGCTTATCGTACACTTGAGTGAAATCATACCTTCGTTTTCCCTGAAATCTGTCCCCAGTGTGGAGGCTCCTCTTCAATGCTCCAGCTTTAGCCAATATAAAAATGCTCTTCTCTTCGTATGGACATCCTCAAGTCAATATGTTTGCAACCGACTCCACCTTTCCTAAATACCTAAAGCTCCCCCCTCCCCTTCGTGCTGCCAGGAGAAGCTGGAATCCTGGAGAGGCTGCACTCTCCTTTTCCCCTTGCTCTGTGAATGGCTCCGTACTGCCGGGGCCATCTCCTGCCTGCTGAGAGACCTCGCTGCCTCCAGCGGAGAAGATCCTGCCTGTGCTGCTGTTTGCACGTCTTCTGGCCGTACAGCTTTTCCTCTAGCCCAGCTCAGCCCATGTCTGCTGGCAAAAAAGCAAAGGAAGAGCACGTGTAAAGCATGGCTGTACTTGTACGCTGTCGCCCCTTTAGCCTGAGTGGCCGGCCACTGCAGCCTGCTGCTCTTGAGTTGTTTCCGTTAGTTCCCGTTAGCAGGAATTACTCAGAAGAGTTAAGGATGTAGGTAGTTTTGGGTGGCTCTCTGGTTTTCTTTGAGAAGAAACTAAACAAACCTCTGATCGCCTGAAATGAAGAGAAATAAACAGTAGGAAAGCTTGGTCCTTCTTGGGCAGCCATCTTCCCAGCAGGTCCCAGGACCCTCTTTGCTTTGCTTTCTTTCTGGCTTCAAGACCCTTCCCTGAGGAGGTGCTTTTCTCCTGGGACTCCTCCAACCTTAGCTGCCTGATCAATCACCCTTTCAGGGGGCAAGGAAGGTTGTCATGAACCCAAATAACTTCAGGGGCTTGTTTTCCCATGCTGTCCCCCATAGGTACACCTGGGGACCTGAGGCTGACACAGGGCAGGGAGAAGTAGTGGTGGTGGGCTGGAAGGCATGGCGCTGACCACCGACAGAGAAAGGTAGGTGCTTCCGCTGCTCAGGCTAACCAGTAAAAACTTTCCCTTTTATCATTCCTCCTTTAGCACCAAAACAAATAGCACATGCATCCTGACCAAATGGCTTGCCATTCACTCCCAGCAGCCACCACGGAAAGGGATGGCAAAGTGGCGGTTATCCTGTGCTGAATACGAAACCTCTGCTCCCTGACTGACCAAAAATAAGCTCTGATCCCAGGTCTCGTAACCGGGGGCTTTGCTTCCCCAAATTCATTTTCACCTTGTTTCCAGGGAAGCACGGGCTGTGCCTGCAAGTGCTGGAGACCACCACTGTTTGCTCTGATGATACCATGCAGAAGAAGCTGTGGCTCCGCTACATTTTTCTGAATCCAAACCTATTTGAAAAAATTGCTTTTTGTTCACTCCAGGCCAGGGCTGACCACGGCTGTTGTACCGGGCTCTGGACCTCATCCTGTTTGGCACGTCCCCCATGGGCTACCCCCCATGAAGTGGGGTGGAAAAGCGTGGCCGAGGCCACACAGGCAGAGCAGAGGCAGCCGGTGGCCCACAAGTGGAAGGCATGGGCTGTTCCTCCAGCACCAGTCCCCCGGGATAGCCCGACGCCAGCAAAGCTCTCCGCTTAATCTGTTTCAATAGCACGCGGGTCATATTTTCTATGTTTTTCCTCCCGACATTACGCTGATGTGCTAATCCACTGCATGGCGGCAAAAAAACGTCTGAAATTTCCTACGGTGCTGTCAGCTGCTGGAACTGGACACCCTGTAATAACCTCCAGGGCTGATGGCCGGCTGCCTCCAATTCCCAGTAAGGACTTATTTTCCTTGGCATGGCCAACATGTGCAAAACCCTGCTCTGATAGTTTTTTAAAAGAGAAAATAGGTGGCAAAGTACTTAGCTCTTTCAAGGAAGTTTGGAAACGATGGAAAGCAACCTCATGCCATGTGAGCACTGAGTGTGGCTGTCCAGCTTCCAGCACAGAGCAGTAAATCATCTCCTGAATGGCTGTCACGAGCACACCAGATCACCACAAAGAAGCTATTTTTCTTTCATTGAGACTGCCCGTTCAAGATACAACACTGCTGCTAATGCATTTAGCAGGTGCAAGAAACATTTGAAAATTGATATCTTTTTTTTTCCAAGAAATAAGGTTAAGAGCTTGTTTGCTCTGCTTGTTTGGAGTTTGGCTTATTTTGTTATACTCCTGCACAGCTGCAGTTTCCTCCACATGCTGGAAACGGTTGCACCCGCTCAGAGGCTCAGGGCAAATGGGAATATTTCCAGTACTGCTGGCAGGGATTTACGAGGTGCTTTAATGGGGCATCCCAAACTGCGTCCAAATGTTACTGCCTCTGCCCCGGCTGGACTGGGGACATACCATGGTCCCCATGCCTGGGTGCGAGGCCCAAATCCAGGAGATGGTGCTCTGCTGTGGAAGCACCGCTTGTGCCCAGCTGCTCTCCATGCTCTGTGCACAGCAGTGAAGTTACCCACTCCTTCCCCTGGGAGAAAGGGTCAGTGTCACCATGGGTGACACCAGCTCGGGTCTTCCTGACACGGTCTCCTCTCATCTGATGTACTGGCAGCTCCCGCTGCCCCTTGCCGGTCACCGTGCCATTCTCCAGGCGGTCTCTCATGCCCGGCATCTCCAGCATCCTTCATGGCTCTGCCTTCATGGCAGACTGGGAAGGTGATTTCCAATTTCTGTTCTCACTTGGGAATTAGTATTGCATGGGGGTCTGGCACATCCCTTGGGAGTGCCGTGGGGTCAGGTGCCACTCCCTGCTCATTCAGTCCTCGCCAGCAATAGCACTGGTGCCACAGTGCAATATGCCACAGGAGCAACCTGCAAGTGGAAAATTGGTCCGATACATCTTAAAGATGAATTACAGGCGTGTTATTTTAAAACCTAAGACATGAGCATCTGCCAGGAAGACACTGGATGAATAGTAATTAAAGATACGTTGCATGAGCCATTAAACACTCTCCTAGTGACAGCACTTTGAGCACATCTGAAGCCAAAGATGGGAAACGGGAGGGGAAAGGCTGCTCATACCCCAGCGTGGGACGGTTTCCTTAGAAACTATCCGCATGGGGGGTCCCTCCCACAACAGCATCACTGCCACCAGCCAACAGGCAAGAGTCAAAAGCACCCTGGGATCAAGTCGCCATCTCCCAGCAGCCAAAACGCTGGGCTGAGCAACTTCATCCTCGGGATACCGATCAGAAGAGCTTGGGAAAGCTCTTCTGAAGAAGAGAAGGAAAGTGGCAGTTTCTGAACCAAGTTTCGTTCTGGATAGCCCATAGGCAGAAACTCATGATTACTCATCCAAAGCTGTTGCATTTTATGCACATATATTGTGCAGCTGTTAGTATCCCTTTTCTCAAAACAAAAGCAGCATACGGTTTTACGAAATATGAAACCAGTAGTGTTTTATAGCAATCACTCTAAAAGCATACATTGTAACAGAGAAGTAGGTTTTGTCTTTTTCGTTTGAGCCAACGTGTCGAATTTCATAGTTGAGGTGTGCTCTCAGAACAGCCCCTTCTGCCCTGGTTTGCCATGGCAGAGGCAGTGTTTGCCCAAGTGGGCACCTCCAGCAGCAGCTGCCTCGGGAAGAAGGCTTTTGGAAGAAGACTCTAATTCTTCAAGTGCTAAGATGGCGTTGGTATAATGGAAGAGGGTTATGAAACCCCAAACCCTCGATATTGCCCTAGATGTATATTGTTTGTGCTGCGTCAGACCCTTTTCTCCCCACTCTCATAGGAATGTACCCCTTAGCATCGGGGCTGAGCCAGGTGGAGGTCTGTCACTAATGGGTGCTTTCAGTAACCGCAGTGGTCAGTGTAGGGCTTGTTCCTCTTCAGAGGTTTGTTTGCGGTGGCCATTTCTACACGCCAAGACCAACTCTCTGCTATTTTGGGTTTATGCTGGGGAAGGGGATTGCATGTGACGGCAGCAAAGAATAATATCATTAATGTGGTCGTGAAGAAAAAGAGAGGGACTGTATCAAATATAAACAGTGGCCATAAATGCATATATGTATATATCTGAACACTGCATGAGGTAAAATACACTATAACTAAAACAATATGAGGGAATACTTTGTCCTTAAATGGTTCAAAGTTATATAAAGTATCTCCATGTACTTTCTGGAGTTCAAGTGTGTGTACAGAGCAAACAGTTTCTGGTTGGACAAGGTGCCCTGCACCATCTGAGCTTAAGTATGAATTCCCTGGTCGTCTGAAACACGTATTTGGTGGGGCATCTGAAAGGAAAGACCAGGTATTTAAAGGTTAAACACTAGCAGGGAACTTCCTGAGCTCACTTCAATGGCAGGGTGCCTGCTCTGTCAGGATGATAAGATCTGCTCCCTGACTCCATCTGGCCCTTTCAGCAAAGCCGACTCCTGTGTAAACACCACCGACTTTGACCGACAGCCCTCTTGCACAAGACTCCCTCCCGGTTGCATGGGGAAAGTAGAGCATGAACCATTTTCCTCTTCCTTCACGTATTTGTAAGCCTGAAGCCTGTTTCTGCAGCTTTGGATAAAACGCCCGTTACAAATGGAAGGAAACCTGCCCAGGAAAAAGGGGGGTGAGGAGCAGAGAGTGGCTCTGGGGGACCCCAGGTGGGAGGTGGTTATCATTCCTCTGAAGCTGTCACTGGGACCTTGACCCCGCCATGCCAGGCAGGTGGTGTAACCATCAGGAAAGCTGATGGCCTTCATCTGCGAGAGACATAAGGGGGACGGTCGAGGCGGCACTGTTGGGACCATCGCGGAGAAACGAGGCGCACAGGGGCGAGGTGACCCCCAAAGGGCAGACGGGAAGTCAGGCAAAACTGAAGCCCAGTGCTTCAGAACTGCTGGTGCTCAGGGCAGGGGGCCAGGACGTGACTTTCTGCGTGAAATGGCGACATTC
>NW_009210677.1:10450-15214 GCF_000690835.1 Fulmarus glacialis
AGGCAAAAATAAAAATGAACTTCCCAAGTGCACTCAAAGCAGGTTTGTCCTACGTCCCCCTCCTCTTCCCCGCTTTTTCCCCTTTTGCCAATTTCTGCTCCAAAGAGCCTATCCAGCTTTCCAGGTGGGAACATTGGAAAGGGTATATTTAGGAGAGAGCCCAAACTGCTTTTGTTTTGCAAAAGTATTTTCTTCTGCCTGTGCCATGTGGAAGGATTAGAGCAGACCTAAGTTAAAAAAATAACAAAACACCAGTAAATGATAATACAGGGTGATACCAGTGCAGCCCCTCTGGGCCCAACCAAAGGGTCGTCTATAGCCCAGCACCCTCCCTCAGACAGAGGCCAAAACCAGATGCCTACGGGGCAGTATCAAAACAGGGCAAGCACTTGATGATGCTTCTCCTAGATACTTTCCCAGCCCGCAACAATTCAGGCACTGTCTGAGCCCCTTTCTGCCCTTGGTTATCTTTGGTTAATGTCTCTTCTTTGAACTTGTTCAATCAGTCCTCCAGCCCTTGTGAACTTGAGCTTTTGGGTGAACTTGAGCACCCAAAGCATCTTTCAGAAAATACTTTTACAGTTGAGCTGCACGTTTTTTCCAGTTCATCCTCGGTCACAAGATTTTGAGAGGTATAGAGTATCTGTATAAGCAGCTTCTCTCTTTCTCCTCGTGCCAGATGAGCAATGCCCATCCCTCTCACGCTCCACACGTCCGTGAAGGGGCTGAGTCCACGAATGGCTTCTGACCAACACTGAAGGTCTCTGAGAAAAGTGTCTCAGAAGCGAGAGAGTATGACAGTGAACCGACTAGAACTTGTGCACTGGCTTTTGTGGAAAGATGTTGCAACGGTTAGGGAAGGATGAAAAGGATGAGCCCACATGAGTTGTGGCCGGCAAGCAAATAATGACACATCAAGGCAGCAGCAGTGCAGTTTCCTGAAGCTCGTCATACCAAATGTTTTTGATGGGATAAGTCCCTTGAAATCATATCCTACCGTTCAAGAGGATGTCATTCAAGAGTGTCTTCCTCCCTATAAACAACCTCGGCCCGCTCAAGAGCAGTTGCTATCTTTGTGATGCTTCAAAATGAGGAGACAGCAGCATACCTAAGCAATTTGAGCTGTTTTTGTGATTTCCAGGCGTAAAACTACTCGTTCACTTATACTTTTGAATGTCCCATTATTATTATTATTTTCTTCGGTAGTTAATGGAACAAAGATACTTGTGGGCTTATGGGTCAGGTCTCTAACCAAATTAGAAGCACTCAGCCAAAGAAATGTCTGTCATCTTCCTTCTTCCTTGCAGGTCACCACTGACACATTGGGAGAAATGAGTTAGCTGGTTTCTCTGCCCTCGCCCACGCCAACGCTAGATGTCAGCCCAAACACGCGAGTGCTTCTGCTCTCAACTGCAAACAGGTTCACGCAAACCCATGGAGGAGCTGTCTGGGTGAGCCTTCGGCTACGCTGGCTGTCTCTGAAGGAAGGGGAGTTGTTGCATTGCAAGGGGAAAAAGGAAGGGTTTTCTTCCATCTTTGCATAGAGTCCCTTTTATTATAAAAATCATGTTTTTACACAAGCCGAAAGGAGCCACGTTTTATGGGGTGAGAACTCCCACCTGAAGTTCCTGCCCTTGACCCAGAATATGCTGGAAGGGGGTTGATGTCTCATGGGCACCATTTGCAGCAGCGTCCCCGCTCCTCGTGCGTGGCTGCAGCTCTTCGGGCAGGCTGAGGCTGTCCCGGTGGACCCTGCCCGGGAAGACTGACAGCTGCCAGGGTTTTATTGCTATTAAAAGAGAAAGCAGCTATGACCGTTACCTCCAAGAAGCTACAAGCTGCGGCCTGTCCTGAGCTCAGACAACGGGGCAGAGAAGGCGCTTTCGTTTTTACAGTGAAGTGAAACCGGTGGCAGGGAAACAGCACTGACCAGGGTACTTTTTGCAATTAGTTAAAAGCTCCGTTAGTGTGTTTTCTCCTCGTGGCGTTGTTGCCCCGGAGCATTTAGCTCACAAACAGGGGTAACCAAGGCTTGTGTTGACCAAAAGCCCTGCAAAGACAACAGAAACTGCCTGGGAGAAAATAGCGTTTCCTCTTACTTCCACTCTGGCTGGGGACAGAGGCAATTTCCCCTTCCCCTGTTTAGAAAACAGCCTTCCTTCCCCATTTCCCCCTCATTCTCCCTAACTCCCACTGTGGCAGGCCAGCCTGTCAAGGGCTCCAGGTTGCAGAGGTGAGATGCCCTCCTGGAAACCGGGGATTAAAGATTAAAGGTTAGCAGTGAGCACCTGCTCCCACACCTCTGTTCCTGCATTCCTACCTTCTGATTTTTTTAAAATGAATCTATCAGTTTCCATGTCCAGTCCCTGCCTTGTGCCTTGCTGTGTAATGAGAGGCGGGCAGAGATCGCCCAGCCAAAACCTGGCCGGGCTGCAGCTCCGCAGGGTGCAGCCTATTTCCAGCACGCTTGCCTGGGACACCCCTGGCCCGGCAAGGGCTCACCGTGGCAGGGATGCGGTTCGTGGGACGGAGCTGGCTGGCACAGAAAGGGCTCAGGCACCCCTGCACCCAGCCCTCCTGCTTCCTCAGTGAATTTGCCCTTCGTGGAGACAAACCTAGAGAGACCTACAAGATCTGGCATAAAAATACCTCTGCCTTTCAGTAAAGGGATTTTCAGCAAAGCAAATGCAAACAATTCTGGCTCAAAATAACAATTATTTAAGCCGCTCCAGCCTGGCATCCCGCAATACGTAGCCTCTTCTGTCAGCTTAGCTGCTTAGTCATATGTGTTTCACTGTCCGAGCCGCTTCCTTAAAGAACAACTAGAAGAGCAGTGGATACAGTTTGTTCTTGTTTACCACGGGGGAGAAAGAAAACGGCAGCACGAACAAGCACGCACGCTACTCCAAGCGGTGACTCTTCAGCTGCTGGGACCAGGGTCAGCCGTGACGAGGCTGGATTGCAGGGGGCCAGCGTTGAAAAGTGCGTGTGACGCCAGGCGGGAGGGGTTCTTGGATTTCAATGGCTTGACATCATGCCTTTCCCTGGTTTGGTTTTTTTTCCCTTTCCTTTACGAAGCTCCTGGCCCGGATCCTGGCAACACTTCATTACACAACGACAGTTGCCATGGCCACTGAAGGGGAGGCAGCAAACAGCTCTTCTGCAGCGCTGGCGGGAGCTGCTGCGGCTTCCCGGGTGCACGGATGCATGGGTACGTGGGTGCATGGGTGTGCAGGTGCATGGGTGCACTGGTGCGTGAGTGCACGGGTGTGGCAGCACATGGGTGTGGGAGCACAGGGTGTGTGGGCGAGCACCCCACCGGGGGCCCAGCATCTCTCTGCTCACTTGCGGGCATGAGCATCCCACAAACTGCCACCAGCCATGAGCAAGCCGTGCATCATAGAAAAGCTCTGATGTGAATGCAGTAAAATATTTTGCATGGACTCAGTGTGGGCATCTGCAACTTTATGTCCGCTTTGGAAACGGGGATGGGTGTTAGGAAGGGACGGAGTGGGGCTGCAGGGATGTTCGGCATGCTGCCAGCACTCTGTGCACATGCAAGTCGTGAAGGTGATGAGCAAAAGCCAGCACCCAGCAATTCAAGGAGGAGTGGGCTTCCCTGCAGAGGCAGCCCACCCTTCCTGCTGGGCATCTCTCCTGCTGTGCGCAGGGCGTGTGAAGGAGTGGGAGAGATCAGCTGAAGTCGTTGGGGCTCACACGATCTGTCGGCACACTGCAGGCAACAGCTGAAGAGGGAAGTGATGCCCAGCAGCTGCTGGCCAGAAAAAATGAAAGTCGTGTACAGTACGTACTAGAGCTGGCTGTACCAAAAAGAGGGTTTCTGGTGTGGGACATCCACTTGAGCACGGTGCTTGTTCCTGTTACATCACCTCCGTATGGATTTATTGAGGTCACTGGCAGAGAAGCTGCTGCTGGGGGTTACTCATAGCCACAAGAAATTCTTGCTGCGATAGTTGTGGAAATTGCCACCCACTGTTGCCTTTTCGTCCCTCCGCTGCTGGGGATATCGGGGCAGGAGCAATGGTAGCAGACCTGCACCGGCCACCCGAGCTCACGGTTTGGTGTGCACTTTTAGCCTGGAAGCAGCGAGGATTTAAATCCGCCATGCCATGCAGGGGGCTGCCCGTGGAGGGGAGGCTGCAGTGCCTGCCTTGCTGCTGCCCCAGTTGTAGCGGAGGTGCAAGAAAAAGGACTGGTACCTTAAAGCAGTGCAGAGAGACCAGCTAGTATTAATGTTCCAGAGCCCTTGGTTACTTATGGTACTTTTTGTTTATATGTTTATGGTTCATTTTGTTTATATTCTGTTCTGTAAAACTAAATAGTTCCCCTCTCTTGGTGGCTTTATACTCTCTAAATAGATCCAGCATATTTCCCATCCCTAGTTTTACATTTGCTTGCTTGTTTCTCAAGCCAGTTCTCGCAGTTCTCTTAAATCATGTGTACTGTTGTTTGAATCCCTTCCAGTTTCTTGCCATCTGTTCAATGCCAAAGTGAGCAAAATGCTCATGGTTCATAGTGATATGCACTGTGATACAGAAACAGGAGCCTTGTGCATCTGAAGTTTCGGGCCTCCCCAGTCAAACAACATCAAGATTAATGCATTGATCTTTGTGCCTCTAGTGACTGCACCTTTCTTCTTACGCTTTTAACTTACAACAAGTACATAGGATTTCCATGGGTGAGCTTTTAGACCTCCTCTCCTCTCCTCTCCTCTCCTCTCCTCTCCTCTCCTCTCCTCTCCTC
>NW_009210677.1:15279-24704 GCF_000690835.1 Fulmarus glacialis
CTCCTCTTGCCTTGCCTTGCCTTGCCTTGCCTTGCCTTGCCTTCACTTGACTTCTCTTCCCAGAATCCAGGGCTTGCACTTGTTTTGAGTTAACAACCCACCAAGGCAAAACTTTAGGCCTTAGCTCATTGCCTTTTGTGCCATAGATGATCTCCGCAGCATGATCACTTATTTGGATAGTGGTATTGTGCTCTGTAGTCTCTTAATTGTAACACTCTTCATGGCATCAGCCAAGAAGTGCCCTGATACTGATCTCTGACCTCTGTGGCTCAAAAAATCCAGGTGCACCTTTCAGTTGCTCTGGACTCAGCTGTGGTCCTGGTTTGTTGCATCTGATCTTTATTTTGTTTTCAGAGTCCCAAGAGAAGCTGTGCCACTTATGAAATCCTGAGCAAGCTGCTCTTTTGATGGGTCTTCAATCACATTTTGCTCTTCCCAGATGTTAATAATATAATGTTCACAAAAATCAAGCCAGCTGATCTTACCATTCACCATTAATTCCTGGAAATTGGGAAAATCACATGTTTTCCTTTTATCCAAGAGAGATAATTCTCCCCAGGCCCTCTGCCTTGTCACATCTCCCATCACACGGTGAGGGACCTTCTTCACACCCAGAGCAACATAGCCTGTTATCAGGCTCCTGATCCCTGAAGTGCGTTTTCTGGGAGGATGAAACACCGGCCTTCAGACGTCACTGCTCTTACCTCAGTCAGCTAGTAATCTTCACAGCTGTAGATGAAGCTCCTCAACCACACCGACTTTCACAATGCAGAGTCAGCTTCCGTCACACCTTGTGGCAGGGCAAGGCTGGCCCATCAGAGACAGCAGCTTGGAGCAGTCCCTTCAACACACACCAAGCAGAAGCTCCAAATTTTGCTTTTCTGATAGTCTTGGGTTTCATAGCTGTTGTAGGGCCAGGCAGAAGTGTCTGTAAATGCTATTTACTGTTACTGCTAATTTATTTGGCAGCAAATGAAAGCCCAAATGATAGTTATCCCTTCCCTCAGAAGGCAACGTTGATTCTTAAGCCTTTCCCTCACTTTTAGCCAAGACTCTTCCCCCTTTGCTGCATGATACGTGGCATTTTTCTCTGAGGTAGGTCACTTTACAGCTCTGCTTGGTGAAAAGCTTTTCCCAGAAAAGTTTCATCATGATTCACTGGCATCATCCAGAGCACAGATTCGCCTGTTTAAGCAGCTCACCCAACGCTGTCAGCAGCGTGTCTGAACACCAAAAATTGCTGAGTGATGACAAGCCCGAGAAGGGCTGGTGGGATGTGTTGGCAGGGCAAAGGGTTTTTCTGTCATGTTGAGGTTACAGAGACTTTGGTGTATCTGTTCTGGATGCACAGCTGTAGATCTCCTCATGAAGCTGCTTTTCTTCCAAGTAAGATCATATTAAAAAGAGGTATCGATCAGAATAACAGTGAAAAGGTTAAAGCTATACTGCAGAGCAGGGTGTTGGAAGAAGCCTCAATTGAACGTCTGCACTTGTGTCCAGGTCCTGCAGTCTTCTGCTTTTGTTTCCTCCTGTCTTCAGCTCTGCAGTGGAAGCAAGGTCGATGAGGTTTGGGGCGGACATCAGGCGCTTCGTTCCAGATACAGTTCCGCATGCCGGTGGGGAAGGGGCCAGGGCTGAACTTGTTCTCTCGTAGTCTCTATAAACAACCTGAACATCTTGCAGCTGTCAGGGCGCAGATCATAGCATCTCATAAACCATCTGCAAATCTTTAAGTGCAGGTGAATACGGAAGGTACAGAGAACAGGCTGTGTCTGCCAGGTGAGCTCATTAAACCATCTGATAGCCAACGGCTGATTCAAACTGCAGTTTTTCCAGCTGTATACTGGTTTTGGTGTATGTCAATGGGTCATTGGGTCATCTCACGCTTGTGTGGCGAAAACAAGTACTTGAAGATTAGTTTCCCTTGAGGACATGCATTGCAAGAGTGACCTTAACACTCCCTGGTTGCCTGTTAAAAGCCC
Source organism: Fulmarus glacialis (assembly GCF_000690835.1). Classification (NCBI taxonomy): domain Eukaryota; kingdom Metazoa; phylum Chordata; class Aves; order Procellariiformes; family Procellariidae; genus Fulmarus; species Fulmarus glacialis. The sequence goes on from NW_009210677.1 coordinate 17,262, forward strand.
AGCCTACCAGGTTACACTAAGAAGTCCTCGGACTACCGGCTTTCTGCAAAAGCTGAGCATCACAGTCTGAAATCTTAGAAATGGTAAAAACATTTTGTTGTGTGGGGGGGATGGAAATGCCCCCATCTCAGGATGGCCATATCTATTTCTTTCTTACACCTCAGCTGAGGACCGCTGGAGGGGGGCTGTCGCTGCTAGGGCTGTCTCTGCTCATCGCTGTCACACAACCCATTTCTGCACCCTCTGGTCCAGACCGTGGCACATCTGCTTTGCAACCAAATCCACTCTGCCAAGGAGCTCGCAGCAGCGCAGGTCCCAGTGTTTCTTCTTCTCCGCACCCTTTTGTTAGAGATAAATTTCAATTCCAGAATATGGGTGAAACCAACTCACGGCAGCGCCTTCACTGGCACCCTCTAAAATATCTGCAGAAACTAGTCAGAAACAATTGCTCGTTCACGTTCTGCTGGGCGATGCTCTTGCCTGCGCGCCCGTCACAGCCAGGCTCAGGCACACGGCCTTGCACAGCCCCCGCACGTGGCTGGGGGACGGGGAGCTTGGGCTCGCACCAAGAAACTTCTTTTTAAACTGGCTCTGCCGCATAACGTAATAAGTGATTAAATTGCATGGCGGTTACTTACTGATTGCTCACAGTCAAGCTGCAGGAGGCTGGAGGGGTGGGATGGGGGTCGCCTGCCACCCCCCGTCCACCCACCCCTGGCCGGGGCTGTGGGGCAGCTCCATCGCCTCCGAGCTTTCACGGCGTGATGCTAACACCCAGACTTCCAGGGCCTGCCCAGGAGCAGGTTTTTCACTTTCTAAGGCGTGCAGTGACTTTTCAGCAAGGTTTTCGACGTGGTTTGTACTTTTTAAGAAGTGAGCTGAAGCGAAGCCCGCCAGCCAGCCACGCTGTTTACCTGCCCCAGGGACACCGGGCGCTTATGTGTACGCAGGGGAAAAATCCCTGCAGGTCCGGAGGAGGTGTAAAAACCCCGTCAAACCACTTGAGAGAGGGAGTGAGAAGGTTTTTTTTACAAGAACAACTTGGATGAGATCTCTTTTAAACTTCTGAAATGAAAGGAGGGTGGGGGTTTTTTATTGCTACTAGAAGCATTTTTCAGTCTGACCTAAAAATGACATGAAACTCCAACCTCAAAGTAGGTTTATTTACAGGCTTGGGTCTAAAGAAATCGCTGTGCGGGCGGGAGAGGTTATTCCTCAGTCAGCAGGCAGAAGTGGAGCCGGGGGGATGGATGGTGCTCCCACCTCCTTAGGTACGAAGCAGTAGGTCGGTAACTGCAGCCAAGAGTAAATATTTGGGGGAGGGAGCCATTTATGTCAAAGAACAAGGCATGTCAACTAACCCACCATAAGCTGCGTCTGCACATCAGAAAATATCAAACAGGAGAGATTTGGGGTGCATCTTCTCATGAGAGCCAGAGGGATATAACTGCTCTTTAATCTGAAGAGATGATCTAACTGCTTTTTAATATGAACCTTTACAAATTTATAAAAAGACGAAGCGGCAGCATGCTCAGGAAGCTAAGGGAAGGGGTCAGGCAAGGTCTTATTCGGGCTTACGATGGGTGTGGAGACCACCAGAAGGACGCAAGAGGATGTGGGGGACAGATTAGCACAGACTTACCTCTACTCTGATCCTGGCTCCATTTTTGCAGAGAAAGACCAGGTTACGGAGAAATGACAGTGGACAGCTAGAAACTTTGAGGAAGGAAAGGGAGCTATGGCCGGCCGTGGAGCAGCCAGCGGCAGCCTCCTCTCCGCCCTGGCCTTTGCCTAGGGAGCAGGGGTTGGGAGCGAAAGGTCTACCTCAGTGCCCTCAGTGGCTTCTGGAGCATGTTTCCAACAGGAGCCATGTTCTTTCCAAGGCGGCTTCAGCTACGTGAGGCAGAAGAGCCGTGACGTCTTCGTGGCCTGATGCCACAAAGCGAAGAGCTCTAACAGCACACGAAGCTGTATTTCGGCCAGCAAGATTTTATGAGCAATCTAGCAATGGCGGCTAACCCGGTGTCTTTCAGCTGTGTTCCATCAGTATCTTCCCTTTTTTTTTTGTTTATGTTTAGGGTTGCTTGGGGGTTTTTTTTGTTTTAGTTTCTCTTTAAGCAGATGGAGTGAAAGAAGGTAGGACTGCGTGGGAAAGGAAGCTGTTCCTCGCCAGAAAGGGATGAAAGAAAGATTGCAAGTTACTCTTGTCCAGGCTCAGCCTGTCACTTCTATAGCTGGATGAAGCATTTTTTATTTTCATTTCTGCCACGTGGTTTGCTGCGCCATGGCACCGTGGTGAGACTTGCTGAGACACAGCTATCTGCGGCTATCTGATCAGTCTAGCCCTCCTCAGAAAGCTGCGCTCTGCCAGGGGTATCAGCCTTACCTTCTGCAAACTGAAGCACGGCTCCGAATTCAAGGCATCACAAATTATTTTCATGGGAAGAAGAAATCTATGATGGAGGCCGGAGTGCCACAGTACAGCTTTGCCGGTTTCTTTTTTTTAAATGCTTCTTGTAAAACCTGTCACCCACAGGCACGCAGTCATACTCATCCATAACGGCAGCCTCCGAAGTTAGATTTCCCCCTTCTGCGCGACGTTTCCCCACCACCACCGCTTTCATTACAGAGAGGGTTTGGCAACTCATTGCCAGGTGCTGCCATGCTCTGAAATACAGCAGGACATGGGGTCCCCATCCTTCTCAAATTTAAATAAATAATTGCAGTAGTGATCAGAGAATTCATTTAAAAGGCAACCATGCCCTGCAAGATTGCATCTCGCTCTGCCAGATAGTTACATATAGTGTTACATACCATACGGGGAGGTAAAGCCTCCCTGCGCAGCAGTGCCTGGACCCCCCGGCAGTCCTCCGGGCACCTCTGTGCCGTTCCCCTCCGAGGTGGCTGTGGCCAGGACTGCAATTTACTGTGACAGCCATATACCAGTATTATTGGCCACGCAAACCGATTTTGTATTGCAAATGGACCGGTTGTCCAGTCGGATAGAAACATCTGAGTATGAGCAAGTGCATTTCCAGTTAGGGTCACCTTCAACAAGGTCAATTAGTCCCTCTAATGATGAAATTTCCAGAGTTGTATTATGCGGCAAATCCCGTATTTTCTCCCCGTTTACTACATAGTCAGTATAATGCAAATATAGCTAACAAGTTTGTTTACTATGATTTGATTGTATTCCAATCCTTATTTCAGTACATAGGGGGTAACTCAGGGATTTTAGAACAAGTCGTACAGGAACCTTTTACAGCATATGACAAAATACAACATCCGGTAGGGAATTAAACTTATAACCGTCTCTGGAAAAGAACAGCGTGTGACGTCCTCGTCTGAACCAGCAGCCTCCACGTCCTGCGGTGCTCGCTCATTAACACCAGTGCCACCAGCACTGGCCCACTTGCCATAGTGGTGCTTGTTCTGATAAGCCAATATCCTTCCAAGCACAAAGGTACATATCTAATGCTCACCGCAAGAGAATTTCCATCAGTCTGAGGACGTGCTGAAGTGATTTGGTGGACTGGGATGAAGTTTGGTGGAAGGCATATAAAATCCTTCGGTTTAACAGATGCACTTTTTTAATAGGCAACTTGGCAATTATATATTATGGCTTAATACCTCTTTCAGTGGTGGGTAGCTAATTCTAAAACTTTGCTCTGTTTTTCAGTTTCTTTTTTACATTGGACCACATAAATGGAGAGAAGATTTAAGTGGTTTTAGTTCCTGTATGAAGATACTGTAGTTGACCTTGCTTAATATAGAACTAATCATAAATTAGAGGATTTGGTTGGACATACTCTAGTCTATACCAGCTAAGATGGAAGAGCTCCAGGGTAGTATCTAACCCTGATGAAGATAAATTAACACCATTTTTCACACATACTTTCACTTAAACATGAAGAAAATTTGAATTTATATATATTTCTATAATTTGAATTTGTAAAAATACGTATCTTTATATACATCTATTCAATCTTTGCACTTTTTAGTTGATCATTTTTTACTCAGTTTTAACTTGCATCTTTTCACAAGTGACTTCTAGTTCAAGAAGAGGAAAGTAGACCTATTCTTTATTTCTCTAAAATATCATCCTGGACACATCACCATCACCTTGCATTTAACAAGCCTAATATTGAATGCACGAGATTTCAGCATCTTCCTCATACTCTTTATTCTGCAACACTTTTGACTGCAGGTAATCATTTTTGAAAGGATTTGGCTGGGAGGATCTTGGGCCTCCTCATAATCATTTTCTGTGCAGGCAAAGGGGGGCATCCCGTGAGGTGCTGCCCCAAAATAGGGGGGCAGGACTGCCATCGCACTCACAGAGGCACCATCCCCCCTGCCATGCTTGGCTACCCGACCTCGTGTCTCCCTGTGTTTACATTTCCATTTAAATTTACCTGCAAGTCTGATCTTTCCAGAGTTTTAGCATGCTTGGTTTTGATAGACAATTGCTACGGTCCCGTAATATGTTTTACTCGGAGTTTATTAATCTGCTCCCAGCTGTAATTCCATCTTAGCCTAGTTTTGTCCAAGGAATATGAAATGTTCTCTTATTCCCAGAGCAACAGATGCAAATATCATCCTGAGGATGGGAAGCTTATCAAATGCCCAATACGACACCTTTCACTGATATTTCAAGAAATGCTTTGTCCTGCATTTCTTCGAGAGGAGACGCTGCTTTCTGAGCTTTGGGTCACACTGAAGTTTTACCTTGTGGAAGCTAAGGGGGAGCATGTCATAGTTTTTATTTATTTTCCTAAAGAAATTGTAACTCAGTGCATCTTTTTATGGATTAGTCATCTACACTACAGAACAACACTTGGGTTTATCCCATTTTTCCCCATTCACAATCTGCAAACAGGGTTTCCTTTTTTCATCAAAACCGCCTTTGACCATACCTGGGAGATGCCGTGATGAAACCAGAGGAAACCTCAGGGCCCTCTTCCCACCGGAGCAGAGTCGGCGAGTGCCTGGCGATACCTGCGAGGCCACAGGTACCTGCTAGCAGGTTCTCTTCCTAGAGCTTTAGAAAGGATTTCAGGCCAGATTCACACTACAGTTGATACCAAAAACTTCCTGACTTGCCATTCAGTCTCTACCATCCGCCCACTTCTGAAAGGGCTGCTGGGTGTGAGTTCCCACTGTACTGCTATCAGCCTTCATAAGTGAAAATCTTACGAACTCTTCATATGAAAGTCAGGCCCATGTTGCTGTTGTGTCAGGTGTTTTTGAGGGAAATTTCCATTGCAAAGTGTGATTTTACGACCGTAAGTTTGGCATTTATTCTTTTTCCTCTTTCTTTCTTTCTCTTTTGGTATCGTTTCTTTTTCTGACCTCTAATGCAGACACAGAAAAACAGTCGAAGTGCTATTTCTTTTTAGGCTAAGAGAAGTATGTGACTTGTCATACTAACCACAGTGGATGTACGAAGCTGCACCTTCTCTCATGTAACACTTTATTAATGACTCATAAACTGAGGTTTAAGCAGTTTTCTTTGGCTAAATTTTACTCCAGAGGTAGTCCAAGACTTCCCTGCGCATTGGAAGATACCAAGGGAGTGTTTCATATAACGCCAGCTGATATTTAGTACAGATTAGTGACTGGAAATAAGGAGTTGAAACTGTTGTACTGAATCCAGCCATTCCTCCACAGCCCGCAGCATGGGAACTGCTCACTGCAAGGTTAGCAAGTTCACTGCCCTTTACTAAAAACAGGCCTTTTTATTTAAATTTCGCTTCTTCTCTCAGTTTTGGGATGATACGATTCCAAAAAGAAGTTCCCGTTTCTTTTCTTTTCTCCCTTCTGTCCTCCTCCCCTGCTCATGCCCAGGCAGCCCCTGCGTTGAGCAATACCAGACATCTGCGGGGGAACGGAAGCGCCTGCCACGAACAGCTCGCACAATACAGCGGCAATTTTAAAGAGAAAAGTCTTGACGGATTACACACTGAAATAGTGCAGGTCGATTGCTTTCTGCTGAATGCACGGGTAATACACAGGCTTTGCAGACCAAAACAGATGCTTATTTCAGTGTGCTAGAGCAATTCCTGCCCGTGAACAGAGCAAGCTGTACCAGCACGAACAAGCAAGATGCTCAAGAACTTGCACGACTATTCATCGCACAGGGCTTAAGGGAAGTGATAAACCCTCATGGGGTGCAGTTACCCACTCCTGGAGCATGAAGAAAATGCATGCTTCTCCCTTAGATAGGAAAGCCAGGCTTAAAAACAGGTGATTGCATGTTTAATGCAGATCAAAGACTGCTGTGTGCCAGACTCCTGTCTTAGCACTGTCCCGGTGAAGTGGGGATGACACCTGATGTATGCATCATATACCGTGTTCTGTTGCGTTTGGAAATTGCCTCACTGCTGCTAGAAAAAAAATAATTGATTCAGGTCTCAGCATTTGCTCATGAACTCTGGAGTCAGGCACAGCAAAGCAGAAATAAGGGACTGGCTCAGGGTATGGAGACTCCATCCCCAGCACGACACAGAGCTCGGTTCTCCCCCGGCTCAGCCTAATGCAGGGGACAGGCGCTCTCACGTGGGGTGTCAAGAGGGAGCAGACCCCTGCTCCTCAACTCTGTGCTGGCCTTGCCCCGAGGGTCCCTTGTCACCAGACAGCCGGGAAATTGGTCCGTCTCTAGCGTGCTCCCTCTCGCTGCCGGTCCCCAAGGCCACACGGAGCATCCGTCTGGGCACAGACGCTGCAGCCGCGTGCAGAAAAGCCACCCCGGCTCGGCACGCATGCAAATCACTGTCAGAGAAGGAAAGTGAGGGCGGCCAGCATAATGAAACAGCATTTCATCCACAGCTGCTACAAAATGGTCAAAGTATCAGTGAAGCAATGAGATAAAATAAATCTCTGGTTAAAACTGATTACCCGTGTTTATTTCTTTGAAAAGCCTGTGAACTAGGAGAAAAAAATCTTGGTTTCAGCTCGGTGTCTGGAGAAGAGCCATGCCAGCTGCTTCTCTGGCTAGTAAGTCCTGCTCAAAAACTTCTCAGCCTGTTGGCCACTTTCATCCAAGTTGGAAAGAAAGGCTGGAAGAAGTCTGCTGACAAAGAGAAGGACAGAGAAACAGTCGTTATCACCTTTCTCTCCTCCCCCTTCCCTTCCCTTTCATCTCTAGGCTTTGTAGCTAAAGTTTGCAAGACTCCCAAAGGTACCGAGCACGGTACATGGCCCCTGGCTGACAGCGACGCTCGTTTTCAGCTCCATTTTGTCACCTTAGAAACTTGCCTTTTATCTCTGCTTTTTAGCAGATAGAAGAAGTGAAGACAGCTTGCTGCCCTTCAGTTTGCTGTTCGCCAGCTAAGGCTCAACAGCGGGGCCAGCCCGTGCGTGTGTGCGCAGGCACACGTGCGCGCAGGCGTGAGCACCCCGGGTCGCCCCGGGAAGGTGAGGCCGGCTGCAGCCCGCCAGCCC
>NW_009210678.1:0-9138 GCF_000690835.1 Fulmarus glacialis
GCTCCCTCAGTACTCTTGGGTGGATCCCAGCTCCTGATTTGTGAGCGTCCAGGTGGCGTAGCAGGTCGTTAACTGCTTCCTCTTGGATTATGGGGGGTTTATTCTGCTCTCTGTCCCGAAGGCATGTCCCGAGTGACATTGGACAGAGACTGTGTAGCTCTTATAGTGACTGCCTCTACCTTAGGAATTTGGCCATCTGCTTGCATGAATACCATGTTTTTTTAATGTCCTTGACAATCTACCTCTGCACTCCTTTCAGTCCACCTGTGTGTATAGCAGTAATTTTCCCTCTCTGCTGCTGTATACCAGCAAAAAATGAAGAAAATACAAAACTTTCAGGAGTAGCCCTGAGATTAGAGGAAAGAATAATAGTTCTATTAGCTCCATACAGGACTTGATCTTGGAATTAATAATATTAATCTCTCTGATTTGCAGCACAAATTTTGACTCCAAAGCACAGAACAAAGACTTGTGTAATTCTCCTTTCAGCACCTATCTTGCAGCATATGTAGTTATCCCTCTTGTACAACTGGGAGAAAGAATATGCAAGAAAGAGGCCAGAGAGGCCACAGTTCTTGCTTAAGAACTCAGTGGTCCCATAGCAGATGTATGTGAGTCTCCATCTCCCTTTGCTCTTCTCTTTTATTCTGTCCTTAGGTGAAACAAGTGAAGTTGCTTTCCATAAGAAAATATGTGGGTTTGAATGGCTGTGTCTGGTCTCCCCTATGACCTACCTCAAACTTGTTTCTTTTGGAGCTTGGCATTCATAAGCACCTCCCAAACTTGCCCCTCCTAGCACTTAAGGCCTTCTGTTCTTCAAGGGCTTCCAAAGAGTTCCCAGCAAAAGCGACCTGCAAACCCCACTGCAATCAATTAGGAGTATCCGACTGACTTACAGAGCATTTTGTCAGGCCCAACAGACGATGAGGATCACGTGCAGCAGCAGTAGGAAGTTCAGATCAGGGGATGCCCCAACAAATGTCTCCCATTATGAGATGTGTCGCAGGATTTTGTCTGTCTAGGTACAGCTCTAGGGCCCTCATTTATCGGGGGTCTTTTGAGGAACAAGGCTGCAGGGTACTATGGAAAAGGGCTTTTGTTTGTTTGTTTGCTTGTTTTTAGACTATGGAAGGAAGCTGAACCATTCTGACCCTGCCAGGAGCTGAACACGTTGCTGAGATAATTTTGCAATATCGATTGGGTGCTTGGAAGTATTAAATCGTCTCCTGCTTGCACATAAATCTTCTCACCCTTTTTTTTGTGTCTTCATCCAAAACCCTCACTTTGCTCTAAGATTGCTAACTGTTTCCACTTAACTTGGTGTGGTCCAAACAGTAATGAAGTCTGACAACACTTTATAAAACAAAGATTTATTGAGGCACTAGGAAAGAGGAGCAACAACGTGCCCATACGGCGACTCAACCAATCGCTGATAGCAAACACAGGATCGTAAGCGATGCCGTGGCTCCTGTGCGCTACCAGGGACACTTGGTGTTCGGGTCATCTGGCAGCAACAGCCAGTGATGCAAAAGACTTTTGAATTCGGGTGAGAGTTGCGCCACCCCTTGGCTCCACCAAAGGAAGTGAGATTTGAGAGAAGCATGCCTTACACGAATAATGTGGGCAGCATCTGCCTGCGCTGCCGATGTCGGGCAGGGGGCAGGGTGTGGGCGGTCTGTCTACACTGCCGATACTGGTCAAGGGGCAGGGTGTCAGGAGGCAGGGTGTCGCTTGGCCACTGTCCGCTGGCTACAAAGGCATTGCAAAGTGGCCTATTACTATATTTTGGGCAGATGTGTGTGTTTGAGCGAGCCCTTTGTTCTCAGCTCATCTGGAAGAACAATCAACACCGACAATATCAACAGGAATAGCTCCTCACTACTTCAAAGCTATCCCCCTCCCCTTCCATCCCCGTGCAAACAGAGGAAGAAAGGTAAAATGCTCTTTACTCTTAGTGACCTGGCTGTCATCTACATTTACCCAGTGCCTTACACCGCATCGTCTCAAAGCCCTTCATGTCACCATAGTAAGCAGGTTTTTTTCCTCTAGTGTGCAGATGAGGAGAACAAGGATGACAGGGACAGCCGCAGGCAGTAGTGAGGCCAGGTGACTGAACGTGGCTCCTTTCGGAGCATGTGGGAAGACAAATGCACCATCAAGTGTGAACGATCCAGTTGCCCTCTGTGGCATCAGCAGTACAACATGCCATGGACAGAGGTGGGAGTCCATTGCCATGTCTCCTCTGAAACCTCATCCAACTCTTTCCTCTGTGGTGCTCTGCAGCGCTGTGCACTCCTGCACTCTTGTCTCCCAGGATTTGGGAAAAGTGGTGGAATACGCCTTCAGGCAGCAAGTCAAGCACGGTTTGTAAACCACAATGTGTTTGTTGACATCTCTTGCGTTATGCCGCGTAGCAGGAAACCCATCCTCACTGTTGGAAGTGCCCGCCCAATAAACAACGCATGTGCTTAGTCAGGGCCTCATTTTACTTCACCGACTCCTCTGTCATGAGCAATATTCTCTTAATATTTACAGTGTTTTTCTGGTGCTACCATTCATATCCCCTCAGAAGAAGAGCTGTCTTTACCAATGTACTGTACTAACATTCCTATACCGAATCCTTCAAAAATATTGACTTTTCGGAATAAAGTGGAAGAGGTCCAGAGTTACATGAATCAATGATCTAGGCATATTTACTGAAATTCTCTTGGGCAAGGGCTGACACATCTAAAGATTCACTTAAAAAATCTCTGACTGTACAAGGCACATTATGATCTTATTGAATAAAAATGAGTCTATCCAGGAAAACAGTACAATTCTGTTAAGTGCTTTCAGATCCTATGGGACGAAGATGTTCTACAAACATCAGATGATGTTTATTACGACTGTACTAGATAAGATCATGTAGTGTGAATAGCTCACTAAATAGTTATATGTGTTAAAAAGAGACAGAGAAATAGCAACCACAATTTATGCTCTACAATATCAACCAATAAGAGGAAATACCTGTGCTGGCTTGATATTACACTGACAATAAGCAGTCTTTCAGTAGAGGCTAACTCACTAAAGGCGTGTGCGGTGCATATCACAAACCGTGATTAAGAGTGATGCTTTGAAGGTGCAGGACTGCAACTTTCAGATGCATTCAGTCCTTCCACCATTTCAGAGAGTCCTTTGCTCATAGGTCAGCGGTGCTTAGCATATGCAAGGTGCCCTGCACTAACTTTAAGTATTCTGAAAGTACCCAAGAAGTGTCCTATTGGTAGGACTATGGACCCGTTTGATATGGGGGTTTTAAGGAGTAGGGGAGATGTTGGAGACACCCCGAGGAGCTGATGTAACATGAGGGTGAGGAAGAAAGAGGAAAGCACTGACAAGAGCAGGGAGGGTCAGGACTATTCAGCACCTTGCCCGAGGCTGGAGGAAGATCCTCCAAGGAAGAGGATCTGCTGGCAGAGGGAGACAGCCCTGCTCTGTCTGTGCTGAGGCACTGTCCTTGCAGCTGGGTGGACTGCAGAAGTCCCAAGGGCATGTTAGTGCCTGTGAAGTTTTTAGAGAGCAGACTGAGCAAAATCTTTTTTTCTGCAGAGGCCAGAAAACATTTTTCTTCTCCTTTCCATTCTGCTTTCATGCGGGCGGGTTCTGGATCCAGCTGCTGGTTCACAAACGCATGGAGTGAGATGCCCGGCTCCACACCACCCCCTGCCCTAAGCCCAAAGGTGTGCCCAGGTTGATGGGAAGGCATTTGGCTGTCAGGGCAGCAGGTGTAGTCTGAAGAGCCATTTTCTGTCTTCTCTGCCCTATATACAATTTACTTTATGACCTTCCAGCCAGACCATGCGGATGGATATGTGAATAAACACAAAGACATTTACTCCTTAAAACCAATGCAATTCTCTCCTCACTTGAGGAAGGAAATTCTGCTGACTCTGTTGGTGTCCCTCCTGGCTTGTGCAGATCTCTCTGAGTTGAGATTCCGTCTCTATTTTCATCCTTTAAAACCTTCACACTGCAATTTACTGTATTCCTGACTCAAAAGCAATATCCACTATGCAAATTATTGGCAGAAAGAGATCATTTTGTATCCAAGGTCAGCACAAATTTACACTGAATTCATTATACTGCAGTTGGCTTGGAAAGGCTTCTGAATGGTAAGATTGTTTATACAGTTTTTATTTCTTTATCTTATGCAGCGTTGGTCTTACACCTAGAAAGATATTTTGATGTTTTAATGGAAATCTCTAGTCATTTTGCACAGAGAATTGGAAAGAAATAGGAGTGCTGAAAAGGACTCTCTGTCCCTTGCTATTGCTCTCTCTGAATCTGCAAACGAACCAAGAGCAGCTGCCTGCATGTGCAACCACAGCTTTTGCATATGTGCAGTAGGTAGGTGTAAATGAAAACTAGTGATTTACCAGCCCCGCTATACTAATGGCTGCCAGTCACATGCCCTGGGTGACTGTGATTCACTGTGTCAGGCAGGATCTGTCATGGTAAATAATGTGAGTGATGCTGGTTGACATGTTGTGTCATCCAAGGAATCTGGAAAATGAACAATGTGATAAAATTCCTTTTTTTTTATTAGCCTCTCTTTTAAGGAGATCTTCCTGATAGTCATGCCTCCTGAGCAGTTTCTTTCTTTCTTTCTTTCCTTTTTAGGGGAAAGAATTTCCGTCTTATCAAAATGGAAAATCTCAACAGCATCCCACTAAAAAAATATATATATAAAATATATATAAAAAGTCATTCCTGAAAACCATTCAGTTTGAATGTATTCAGCAATTTCTGCCAGAAAACTCTTCCACTGGAAATATTTTTACCAGCTCTACATAAAACTTAGCTGAGCAAAAAGTTTCTTCAGACTGAGGAATTACAAATCAGACTATGTAAGAAAAATTACTTCCTGATCACACTTCTACGCAATCGTTTCATGGAGTTTGACTGCCCTGTAGCAGTCTATCTTTAGCAAGATCATTATGAGCTATTGCATATTGAATTAACAAAATGCCAGCTGGATTCCGAGGGTAGAAGGGTGTAAATCAATAGTAGCTGGAAATAAAGAGTGTTGTCCAATAGCTAGATGACGAAAATCAGAGCTCACATGTTTGTACGCTTCGCTCAGCCTGAGACACTGATTCCCGTTGTGACCTTGGGCAATCTTTCAACCTCCTTGTGTTTGGTACAGGTTAACTGCGTAACTGAGAAGCAGCAAGACTTTACCAAACCCAGATTTATGCATTAAAATCTTGTATATTTGCGGAAACTGATTTCCAGAAATATTTCTTACTTCTACAGTGGTCCTAAGCAATCAATTCTTTGGAGTGCTATTCAGTTTCTGAAATGGGAGTGGAGTGTAAAAGAAGGAAGCTATCAAGAACTAATGTGAGAGAAGAGAAGCATATGAATACCAGGAACGGTAACCATAAGCTGCCATACTAAGAGTGCATTCCTGTCCTGGGAGGATGTCTTCTTGACTGGGTGCAGCCATGTAGAGTTGCATGAACTCCATCTGGTCTGGAATCTGCTTAATAAGTCAGCCATTTATTGCCCGTATTCTTTACATGAATCCCTGAGGGATAAAATATATTAATACAGGCCCAGAGGTGAGCAAAAGGGACTTGACTTGCTTGTCCTGCCTGCATAGGCATACTCAGAGCAGCAGATTAATTTCTAGATGCTTCAGAGAAGTAACATCACCTTCTGATGTCCTCTTGCCAGGATGTTTCCTGCAGCAAGTTATAACCGAACAACCACTGGAGCAGTGTGAATGTAGAACAGGACATTTTCCACTGAAAAACAACAGGGCAGAGAGGGGGAAAGAAACTGAAATGACATTGTTTGTCCTGGCTACAATACACAGACATTATGAAAAAACAACACCAGGAAACCTTAGGATACATGGTTATAAGAGCTGGGTTTACACTTAAATTGTGTATTTCTAGTTTCTAAAAAGATTTTTGGACAAAACTGTATTACAGACTCCAGATCCCTTGCTCAATTGACTAACAAGGTTAATAATTTATTCATTTATTTCTTAGCTTCTTTTTAACCAAGAAGTGTGTTACAGCTAATATAAGGCAGCTGTTTAGGGAAGGCTTGGGATAGACGTGACATTTTCAGTATGAAGAGAAGATAGATGTTGTCAGTCCATAGCATCTAAAGGAGTTCAGTTACCTGAAACTTCTTTTGAAAAGTAAGCGGGGGACCTGGGTGCTCTTTCTGGAACTGACTCACTTCTCTGAATGTGGAAGATGGCAAGTCAGCCATGACAATAGTTATTGACATATGTTAAGTTGGATAATGGAGTTGGATAATTTTTTCACCCAAAAACATGCCAGGTGCTCTTGTGCTGTGGTGCAAGGCAGGCAACACACACCTTCTTTTTCACACTATAAAGTGGAGCTTTGGTGGCTGCGATAGAGGCTCCACTGTGTGCTACTGAGAAAAAAAAAACAAAAATACTAATTCTGTCTTATGGTCTTCAGGTGCATTGCATGGGGCCCGAAGGACATGTGGGTCCTGCTGGTGTACAACTGGTATGGAAGGTGGACCTGGCTGGTGTGCTGCAGAGGGTGGATTTCATGTACTGTGGGCCTGCAATGGCATTGCACAGCTGGATCGGGGAGTCAGCAGCCATGTTGGAGGCTGCTAAAGCAGCGGAATATGTCCCAAATGTCCTACCTGCCTTTGGTGCTGTTGACTGCCCCGTTTCCCACCTATGGACAGTCTGCACGGAGGGCTCAGAGCACACTGCTCTGCCCAGATGGATGGAGCCTCTTGCAGGATCTCTTTGTTGTGGGAGGTGGATGTGAATTTGAGGAGAGCTGCTGGGTCTTCCTTTCATTGGCAGAGCCATGGGTTTTTCAGTTACTTGAGTGAGGCAGAAAGGTATTTCCTCAATGGCCCAATATTTTAGAGAAACACATCTAAGAAAGGTTTTTCAGATGAAAAAGTAAGACCTTCAAGGAGGAGTCAATGAGCAAGTTTGCCCCAACAATTTCATTTAAGGGAGATCACAGACAGTGATGTGGAAGAAAAGTGGAAAAAAGCCCAAAACCTTGTATTTAAATTGTACCAGTAGCAGTGAGGGTAGTGCCTTCAAGCAGCAGAGGAGGATAGTGGAGTTCTGCAGAAGTAAGCTTCTTGGCTTTAATATCTTACAGCAAACAGGAAAGAGCCATTCAACATCAAGAACATAAGCAAAGCAACATCAGCAACACAAGCAAAGGACCTTTAGTTGCTCAACAAGTCAAACTGATTTTCAGGTGGTTAGAGACCATGGCTGTTCAAGCACTTCTCTATCCTGTGACACCTGGCTGTGGTGTCTACTCAGGATAGCTGTATATGGAAAAAAAGTTTAGAAACATTTTATGTTTATTACGGTCCAGATTCATTCTTGTCCCCAAAGTACCATCAGGACAGTGAACAAAAAGCACTTACCACCTTGGGACTAATACAGATTTTATAGTTGGATGACGGTTTCACGTTAAATTAATCTAGTCAACTGCATTACTTTGAGAAGTGCTAAGAGGAGGGAGCACTGAGATGGAAGCTATGACAGCACTGAAAGCAAGGAATAGACTTTAAACGTGGAAGCAGAGGGCCCTGTAAGGAGGACATGGTTTCCAGTTCAGTTTTCTGAAATTTCTAGATTTCTACCACATAATGCTTTACCACTTTTTTGTACAAATGAGAATTTGACTGTAGGAAAAGGGTCATGTGTGTCTTTCCTCAACTCTTGTCCCAGACAGTGACCTGCATGGCTGTGACCAAGTTGACACTTTCTCTTTTATCAAATAGGATCTCCTTAAATTATTTTATGCCATTTTTAATTTTCAAAATTAAATTTTAAAGCTGCTTTTTTTTAAGTGAGAGGAAAAAATAAATCTTATTTCAGTTTCTACCCTTTTCTTTTTCTCCCTTTTGACAGGAAGGCAGATATAAGTAAACAATGTTGAGTGTTTACTTAAGAGGACCACATTTTTTTTTTTCACTTGTTCACCTCTTTAAAAGAGAGAAGGTCACCTCTGTGTTACACAAAGTCAAATTTAGACTGGAGCTTCTTTCTTTAAGAAATAATGCTCACTCTCCTTCCCAACTTCTTCACCCCTCCCCTTCATTTCACTCTTTTAAAATAGAGAATTTACTAAATTAAAAACTGCGGAATATTTTTGGATCCAGTTCTCAATTAAAAATAGATTTTTGCTCAGTAAAGAAATTTTCCTTTTTATTTTTTCAGTATTTTTTCAGTTATTAAAAGGTACAAAATAGATCCACCTTCAATATCCGATTTATTTTTCCTTTCAAAAGTCTGCCCATGCTGATCTTTTCTCTAATTTAATTCCATGCAACCTTTTCAGAATGAAATTTCTTACTTAAAATAAAAAAAAAAATTGTGGCACATCTGCGTAACAATAAAAATATATATCCATGATACTAATGCCAAGCTTATACAGTAGACCCGAGCGTGTACTTTGAGAGATTGGCAGTGAATACTTGACCTCGAAGGTAGGATGTGTAGGCAAAGGGTGAGTGAGATTGCCTTAAACTCTCAGCATATTACAGTGCCAGTTCTCCTTCAGCTTCCCCTCTTGCATTGACTTTTGTACCCTTTCTTGGGTTTACAACCCAAAAGCTGAGCAGTGCCAATTCAACGTACTTATTCTTTCTTGATCAGTTCTGTGTCTGCTACATCTTTTTTGAAATGAGGTGACCCAAGGTAATGCCATTTTCAGGACACTTTTTTTTTTTTTATTCACCTTTTTACTCTTTATAGTTCACCTCTAACTGGAAACTTTGAGAGCACATTAATGGTGTTTCTCATAGTAGAACATTTTAGTGACTTTTCTGCAGTGTAGTCTGTTAGTAGGTCACTGCAAAGCTGAGTTTGATTCCCTCATATACTAACACCTGACTCTATGACTTTGTAGATGATCTTTAACTCCTCTCGTTTTCTTCATCTGTATGAAGGGGGGTAGCAATTCCTTTCCACCTTTAAAAGTGTGAATGTGAACCACTTCAGTAGGATTTAGCATCATTACTTTGTCTTCATTCATCTGAGGTTTAGCTACTTTTACCTGAATTTCTTAAAACCTCCTTAACTTAGGCTTTCCATTAGAATCATAGAATCATAGAATC
>NW_009210679.1:0-10992 GCF_000690835.1 Fulmarus glacialis
CTCTCCCCCATCCCACCAGGGCTGGGGGGTAGGTGAGCAAATGGCTGTGTCGCACTTAGTTGCCGACTAAGGGCATATCAGCATCTCAGCCCAGTGCCACCACATGATGTTGGACCTCCTTCGCAAGAGGATTTCACGAAGGAAGAAAAACCCAAAACAAAGAATCTTGTCCCTGCCCATGGCAGGGGGGGTGGACTAGATGATCTTTAAAGGTCCCTTCCAACCCAAACCATTCTATGATTCTAGGGTTTCAGTACCCTAAAGATTCTCCAAAACCATCCAGTAACAGTAAGTCAGCTTGATCTACCAATTTCGATGAGATACTGGAGCATCTTGGCACAGAGGGTAACTTACATGCAAGAATGGAGAGCCAAGAAGGTGCATAACTTCATCTATGAGTCTTAACAGAATGAGAAACGTTGGGTCTTCATAATCAAATCTTCTCTCAAAGAGAATAGCAAAGGTGATGTTGGTGGGTGCCATATTCAAACATCGTAATTGGAAAGGTCCACCTAGAAATGAAGAAAATCATAAATGCATTAGTCATTTCTGGAGCAGCCCAGAGGTCTTCACAGAGGCTTTGTAAAGTAGCATGAAACACCCGATGCCATCTCCAGCTCACCTTTGAAGGATTTGATCAACTCAACGAGAAAGTGAAGCTCCTCAAGCATCCTTTCTTCTCCAAGATGCTTCCCCATGCCAAGGTCCCGCATGGTGGCTATGGTGAACCGCCGTGTCGTCTTCCAGAGCTCTTGAGAAGAAAAGAAAACACCTACGGAGGGATTGCATGCCCTGTTTGCCGAGGCGGTATGGGATTTTCTCAGAAACACCAAAAGCACAGCTGGGGAGCACATTGCAACCTGGTGGAGCCTGCCTGGGAGAGGACTGGGGGGCTCTGTGGGGGGCTGGCTTGGGAAAGCACCTCCCCAGGTAGGTTCAGGAGGGCAGGAGGCAATATTTTAAACAGTCGGGGGCTGTTCACACCAAAGCTCTGGGTTTGGCTTGTTTATAGCTTTGTCTTTTTGCAGCCATACACAGTAAAAAGCTCTGTGCGTGGTATATTTGTCTCAGGCTGACTTGTTTTTCCTTAGAGAAATGACCCAGCTGTTTCAGAGAGCAAGGCTAGGAGCAGATGACACTGCTCCGTCCCCGTCATGAACAGGACAAATGATTTCACTGAACAACTTGTGTTTTAGAGGATGAACTGTATGCTGTGCAGGCGGACAAGGAGGGGTGGCAGGGAGGCACCTTTGCTTACAGCTGGGGAATACCCCCCAGCTGGCTAACCCATCGGCCAGAAAAAGTGCCCAGCCAAGCGGGCACGGAGGTGTTTGGGTACAATTCAGAAGTCCTCCCTTCCCAGGAGGGCTTCCAGGACTGAACATAGTCTACCTCTTCATACGGTGGTTGGGAAAGTACCGTAGTGTACCCTTCCTCACACTGGGCCTCACTCTTAGAAACAAGATGAAAAAAACCCCCTCACATGCTCTATGCATTATATACATATTAGGTCATCAAATCTTTTCCTGTCAGCCCTGGATTATTCCCTTCATTGTTTTTCAATGTCTAGTCTTGGGCAATGTATTACTTTTTAACATGCAATTCAGAAACATGCCAAAGATCTGTTTACAGAAGTAATTGTTTGAGGTACAAACAGCCCGTGCTATTGCACTCTTGCCAGTTCTTGCAGTCTTTATCATGAGTCATGCGTGATCCACGCTTTGTCTGAACTCCCAGTAACCGTAGAAAAGAGACTGCACAAGGACCTCAGCCTTCACATTGTGAAAAATAATTTCCTTCCCTCTGTGCTGAAAAAAAAAAAACCCCTGAAACATGACCCAAGTGCCACTAAAAGCAAAAAACTGATACGGCAAATAAGATGATCCCCAGAAGTATTTTTCTTAAGAAAACAAATAACTGCCCGCAAGCCCCCAAAAATGTAGCCCTCGATGATAAGGACGCTGCTCAAAAATCTTAGAAACAACACATTTGAGAAACAGCATAGCAAGCACGTCCTTATCTTTTCAACCTGCCAGTACCGTTTCCATGTTGGATGTGATAGAATATGGGTATTGCTGGTCTGTCCGCAAACACATCCCCCGTGTTCAGAAGGGCATCCTTTACTGCCTCGTAGCCAGTCAGCACCACCACCTTCTGAAACCCCAAATGGACGGTGAACACGGGGCCATATTTCTCTGAAAGCTAGAAGGAGAGAAAAACCAGCGCGTGGAGGTCATCAGTGGGAGTGGTATGTCCTGCTGGGGTGGATAAAGGGTTGCCTTCCCTCCTCCTTCTGTGGCCAGAAGGGCTGGAGGGATGCCAGAGATAAAGCCCTGAGACACTTAAATGAAAGAGGAATCAGAACAAATAAACACTGGTCTGTTTAACCCAACAGCTTCTGTAAAGCCACTGTTTTTCTGAGCTGGTTGGGCTCAGTTTGGTGCAGTGGGTTAAAAGAGGCAGAAGGTAACAAGACATTTTGGGCACCAACAGCAGCATAAAAGCATCACCGAGATCTGCCAGACAGCTCTGGAGCAACTGCTGACCGGGCAGGCAGTAACGCCACCACAAGAGGATGAAAGAGCGGAGGTGTCCGAAATTTATTATAAAAAGTTAAATAAAAGCTTTGTTGCAATTAACGCAAAGAGGTATATAATATGATTCACCAAGGATGGACGTACGAAGGCATAAGAAACCACTGCTCTTTCAACTTGCCTTAGAAAATTACCAGAATAGCACTGTGCTGCACCATAGTTTTCAAGCCAGTGCACAGCAGGAGTTTATAATGAGATCTGAGAGAGCGGGTAGCAGGAGCTCTCTGGAGGCTCAAAAAGATGGTCCTGCCAGGCCTTACAAGGAATTAAGACCTGACTGAGAGCAATGGAGCCGAAACTGCATAAAGCTATCGTGAGATCAAGCCTGGTGTCCCATAAAAGGAGACCAGCTCTGGCGATGTAAACTAGAGGTGGCTCCAAAGCTTAGCAACCTCTCCTGCTGTACCAAAGCAAACAGGTAGCCCAGGCAGAGTCTAATCAGTGCTTCGGCAATATAGCCAGACTTGTTGAATTTATGCAAAAAAATAGTTCACAGGACACTGATTTCAATCATTTGTTCAAAATAAGGTTTCGGTTGCTGCATCATCTACTGTGCAACTTTCATGGGGAAATCCTACAGGGATTCTCCTTTCAGGGAGGATTTTCTACTCCAGGTCATTTGTTTGCTAATACCTTAAAAGTCTTCTGGCAAGTCAGCTTTCAGATCATTACTGCACTTCCACAAGCCCAATATAAAATCTCACCCCACCCGTAGCTGCAGCCCAGAGGACCCTCTCGCCATCCTCTGCCCTTTGCAGTCAGGGCAGAGCAGATTGCAAAGGGCAGAGGATGGCGAGAGGGTCCCCCGGGCAGCAACCATAGACCCCTTTCCCAGTTGGTTTCAGCAGTAGACCCCTTTCCCAGTTGGCTTCTTGATGCTATAGTTCAATGGGGTAAGAAGGCATTGGTGTGGCCCATGTGCCCAGCACCTTCCCCTGAGTTTGTGCTTCGCTGAGATGCCATCACCTTGCTCCGGGGTCCTCAGGTCACCTCTTTTCCAACCTCTGCTTTGCTATTCTTATATGGTCCATGCACCACCCCAAACCCCCTTCTCCCCTCCCTCCTCTGCAGAAGGATTTCTGGTCTTTCCAGCAAACAGGAACCACAGTCCAAACCATTTCCCACCTCCTAAGCTCTGGGTGTTGAGCCCACTGGGGTAAGATGATGATGCATCTCCACGGGCATCCTGGAGGCCCCTCACATGGCACGGTGATGGGAATGAGACAGGGAAAGCCAGCTCCTCTTCCCTACATAACGCTAGGCAGGTCAGAGGGCTGCTGGCAACCTGATGTTAAAAGGCTTGGTTGTAAGGTGCAGGATACTCACGCCCCATGTCCTGACATGGGGAATGCCCGCTGAGCCACATTTTGGCTCTGAGAGACTAAATACATTGAAATTTTCCCCTTTTTTTCTGGAAGACAAATGCAAGGCAACTGTGACTCCTACAGAGAGCCTTGTCTTGCGTAAGTCCAAGTCTTTCACTATTTCAAATGATTTCTCCTACATCTCTTCTTCGGGCTGTGCTATTATTAATGCCCATTCTCATGAAAAACTGGCAACACGAATAAGAAATACAAGCTACTTTGGCAACCACAATTAAGCATCCATCTTTCAACTTGGCTACGTGGACACTCAAATATTTTAAAGTATTTCACAACACAAGGAAGATGCCAAAATTTAGGTCCATCGGTCTGATCTGATGCGGATACTCAGAGTTTTCAATGTGTGAGTTGTTCTCATGTAAGCACTGCTCATATTTAACATCACCCTCTGCAGAGTTGGGATTTAACAGTTTCTTTGGTCATTCTGAAGCCTTTAAAACATCAGTTTTTTAAAAACGCATTTGGCACCAAAAATCATCTCAGAACTGTCACCAGAGGGGAATTTTAAATAGGTACATGCTGACATTCAACACCCCAGAAACAAAGGACACTTGTTCTTACCTTCATTAGTGACTTGTCTTGCCTTCTGATGTCCAGCAAATGCAGGTTGCCAATGATCGGAAGAGGAAACGGACCGGGAGGCAAATTTAAAGCTGATTGCTTAAAAACTTTTAAAACATAGAGCGCAGCTGATAAAAGCAATGCACACACCCCACAGATGAAGAGGGGTGTGAAGGCAGCCATATTTTGATGGAGCTTGCCTTTCTGGAAAGCCACTGCGGCACCTTTATCAGAATGCTCGCATTATCTTTATTCAGAGTAAATGATGTCAGGGTTTTTGCTGCACTTTGCACAATCTTCCCCTCCACCCCCAGCTCTCCACAAAAATTGGAGTTTATGTCTGCAAAAGGCAAAGTCCAAGCACAACTCGTGGAGGTGCAGGCTTGCAGGCTCCCTGCTGAGTGCAGCAGGGTAGGTTTGCTTCGTTTCCACAGATTCTTCTGCCTGCAATAATTTCCCAGCACCTGGGAGTCCCATACCTGCTTTATTATTAGGCATCGATCATGAAATTTCTCTTTAGATTTCCTCTTCAGCTCTCTGTTCCGTCTTCTTCATCTAACCTCTTCTCTGAACACAGACAACTCTTTACCTTCTGCCTTCTAGCTCTTCACCTTACAAACACCAGTCCCAAAATAATCCTTCAGGGTAGGCAAGCGTTGCTCATCCCACAGCACAGTGAAGGAGAATCAGGTCCTGCAGGCAAAGAGACTTGCTCCAGGCCACGCGTGAAGCTGGGTGGACAGCACCTTCCCTCCTCTTCCACCTTCTGGCGTCCTTGCAGTGAAGCATTTTCTCCCAGTGAAGGGAAACAAAACTGGGCAATCTTCACGTGCAAAAACCTCAGGACCCACTTGTTGCCTCTGCAGATTGGGAGCTCTGTTGCTTATCTCCGCGCTCTTCCTATTTATTGACACTTTGAATCTGGGCTGTTCTAAGGACCTATGCGGCGTGCAGACAGAAAGCTACTCCTCCTTACCTCGGGCAGCCCTATAGCCTGGCTTGAGCGAGTCGCCAGCCCTGTGTAAAACACCTAACAAGGCACTTCTACAATTCTTACTCTTCCTCACTGCAGACTACATTATAGAAAGCTCAATAAAATGCAGTTGCCGACCTCCTCTTGGTTTTTTCCCCAACAGAGGCTGGTGAAAAACAAATTCACTGCTGCAAACTCCAAAGTTGGAATTCAGTCTCGTCCCTCCCTCTTTCATGAGCGGGTCTTTTAGTGAGGGGCATTTCTTCCTGCTCCCCATCCAGTGTTAACTGGTACCACTTTCACTCTGTACACAACAAAAGGAATATAAAGATCATGTCTTGGGGAGCTGGATTATTGAATCAATATGAATGTGGAAGTTTTTGTAAAAGATCTGCTCTTCCCACTGGTTTCTGGCAGCATCTAACAGAGTGAGACCTGTCAGAGACATTAGTGGAAACACACGTAACTTTTGTAGAATTACCCCAATCTCACAAACGATGCAATGGTCCCATAGGTAGGAAAACAGCATTTGATATCTTTTTTTTGAGCCCTTTTAGATCACATGGATTTTGTACTGCTTCAATTCTGTGATATGAGATGGTGTCAGCCTTGGGGATGCTTTGGGACTGTTCCAAGGTGCAGCAAGGTTCAGACTTACACTGGACACAACGCACATTCAAACCTGGACTCTCCCATCCATCTCAGGCAGGCCACGGACAGACTGGGGAGGATGTGATCTCAGCTTACACCCTGTCCTCTCTCAAACCGTTCACCACCCGGCAACGGTCCATCCACCCCAAACCCACTTGTGTTACAAACAACAGCATTTGTGATAAGACCAGGAGACTGGGAGTCTGGATACATGCGTTTGCGTCCTTGCCTGGACAATGACTTGTCTATGGGGCTTTGAGGAGCGCGGCGCAGGGCTGTGCCCCGGGACGGCCCCGCGGCGCGTGTCAGGGTGGGCTGTGAATGCAGGTTGTGCCCGGAGCCCCGCTCCCCTGGGGCTGACTCAGCCCCCCCCTTTCGCTGCAGTCATTTCTGGGAGGTCTTCTGGGCTCCATGCAGAAAGGAGGTAAGCAGGACATGGAGTAGGAACGGCATCTTCTCACACCGTAAGAATTACCAAAATCAAGAGACAGAGAGATGTCACTGTGACACTGAAAATGTCTCGATGATTCCCGAAGGGAAGGGAGCAAGGAAGCGACCAGCCCACCGCTCCACACCAGCCAGCCCGCCCAGCGGGGGGAAAGGTTACTCATTACCTGCGGGGTGAAGCAACCCGTGAAAGAGGCAAAGCTGGGCAAAGATAACAGCATCTTAGATGGCCTGCAAAAACATTTTTGCCTAAGAGATTTAAGTTAAAAATTAAAATGAAAATTAATCTTTATCTAGGAGTAAATGATCTCTCTGAAAAAAATCAAACCTCCCCAGTCAGGGCAGGGTCACGTCACAAGTCACAGGAGAAATTACGGAAAGGGAAGCACAGAAAGAAAAGCCCTTACACAGAGTGCCCCGGGACCGAACCACCCATGGATTTGTAGTTGGGAAAGGAAGCAATTCCTTGGGCTGTGTATAATTATTTGGAGGTCAAAGCCCTTCCAAATCAGCCACTCTTGGGCAGAGAGGACTAGAAAGCAGAAACTGAGGTCTCCTTCCCTGCATCTGCCCTTGGAGCCAGCAATGGGCAGGTGGGGATAAAATTCAGACTGTGATAATCACTATTTCTGGATGTATCCTACTGTAGCTTTGCCTGCTCGGGAACAGCATGCCGCTCGAGCCCTGCTCCTGCAGGAATCAGGAGAGCGAGCCTTCAAAATCTTGCACTGTGGTATTCAGGACTAGATTGATCAGGTGGATAAATCTGTCCCCCAGAGCATCACCTGGCAATTTTGAGCAGCATCACGTTATTCACCAGCCCGCACAGCAGCTGCGCGCGGAGCGCGTTGGGATGCGCTCTCCAACCCTGCAGCAAAGTCCCTGTCGCAGGCAACTGCGTCCCCGGCCCCTCCCGTAGGTGGGCAGCACTGACGAGTTCATGTCCCTTCTGGGCATCTGCTGGCTTTGTGCAACAAACAGGAAAGAATTTAAGTTCTGCTGTAGAGAAAAGGCCTCAGTCCCAAAGCAGGTTGCCCAATTCCTTTATTCTAGAATATTTTTCAAGGTGATTACAATGAAATAGCCTCGCAGCAGCGGCGAATGCTCCGTCCCCTGCCCTAGCACACTGGGCAGCTCCACGCTGAAGCTGCTTTACCTGACAAGCACTGGGCCGAGACATTTAGTCTCTCCAGGGGTCAGCCTGGCAGAAATTCTGCTCTCAGACCTTTTAACTCTTTTCTCCAGGGTTTGCTCTTCATCATCACACTGGGCTCCTCCTTCCCCAGCACCACTGGCAAACCCAGCTGCAGCACATTTTAAAGGAGAATTTCCCGTGCTTTTTAAATTCTCCTTCCCTGGCATTCTCATCCCATCTGCCCGGTCTCTGATCCTCGAAGCTTCAATCCCAGGTTTTAGCTGGTGCTTAACTATGCACAAACGTGTTAAGATGAATACTTTTTCGCTCCTCTCTTTCCGCATAAAGATTTCAGCTTCTCGCCCTCCCTTTTCTCTCTGAAAAAAAACTGCTTCCCGCTCCGATCTGCTCCCTGATGGTATAGGCAGCCCTGCCCTGCCTGCACGGCGTTTACCTGCACAGCAAGCTCTGCACATCCGAGCCTGTGCCTGGGTGGCAAAGCCACGTTGCCATCCCCAGCGCTGCAGGAACAGCCACCTCAGCTGCCCACATCACCCCGTGCCAGCCCAGGACGCATCCTCACGTCACCGCTGCCTTCCTGGCATCGACAGAGCCTGAGACCGGCAGTTCTTCCAAAGCAAACACGAAATCACGGGCAGGCAAAGCCTCCCACCTCCGCAGTCCCGCGTTGCTACACACCAAACAAAAGCCAACCTCGCCAAGATAAAAAGGTCAGGCCTCCAGGCTGGGATTTCAGGTTGCAACCGTGAAAACACCATTCCCTCCCTCCCTTTCCTGCCCTGCCCACGAGTGGGCTTTTCCTCCCCATCTCCACGCAGCCCCTCTCAAGCAAGCATGAGAATACCAGGGGGACCGTGCCCTGGGATGCCGGCGGGATCAGCGGGAGGCTGCAGGACCCGCGCAGAGGGGAGATCAGCCGGGAAGGAGCCAGCAGCCCTCCGGCGTGGGTGGCCTCGGCAGCACTTTCTCTGCTCCACGGATACAGCTTGCAGGCGGCCACAGGAAAAAACTAAGCCCTTCTCCATTTATTTTTCTTGCAAGCTGTGTTTTAAATATTACCCTGAACGGCCCTTTGAAGCAGCACGAGCTGCCTCAGACCTTTCTCTTCAGCTAATTAACACGTGCCGACAACCGTGACAGCCTGGCGCAGCGAAGCTGGGACAGCCCCGAGCAAGCTCTGGCCCAAACCCCACCGCCCAAACCCCTCCGCGCCTTGCACAGCCAAAATGCTGTTGACCCTGAAAGCAACAAGTGCCTTTAAGTCATTAATCCATGCACAAGTTTTGTCTTCTAGGTTGGAGCTGCCTGTCGTGAACTTGTGTCTCGTAACAGAGCTCGGGAGCACCAGCTCTTACTGGGTTTGGAGAGGTTTGGGGTTTTTTGTTCAGAGCTGCAGGCCAGCCATTTGTCAGAGGAAGGTTAAAGTGCTTAAATGGTGTTAAGTGGAATACAAGCTTCTCCAGTCCTGTGTAGATTGTCTTTTAAAAAGCCCCATCATAATTCTGCTGCACTCTCGGTTCCTGGGGTCCATCACTCATTTCAGGGATGCTGTTCTCCAGCGGCAGCACTTTACCCTTCATTTGAATGTGAAGTGCACTCCAGCAAAAGAATTGCCATTATCCCTGGTTTATAGAAGGAAAATCCAAATGGAGAAGGGAAAGAATTAGTTCAAAGGCCACATGAGACAGTGATAGAAACAAGAGCAGAATCGCGGTCATCGCTAACAGGCGTACCAGAAAGGGCGACACAGTGAACATGCCCCCAGCAGATAATGAAGTAACTCAATCTGTCACAATTAGGGTATTTTATCACCCATGGAGCGCCTGAAACATGACTTGCAGCTGTAAAATCCAGCCTGTGGTTTTCAACCTGTAGACTCAGAAGCGGCAATACCGAGAAACGAGCCCATCTCCATTTGGTCGAGATGGTTTTAAACGTTCGTTTTAAACGAACCCAGACCTCCCCTGGAAGCATTTTAAGGATTTGCAAACTGTGGGGTTCGGAAGCGCTAACGTATCACTGCACTGCATCCCCAGCCAAAGGGGCACCCCGCTCCTTTTGAGGTTACAGATTAATACTTAATCCAATCAGTAATTTTAAGTTAAAATGTAGCCGTATTATCTGACGAGGTTAACAGCATGGACAGTTATCAACCCGCAGTAAGTGACTGAGGCGCTTGCCCATTTTAAAGAAGGATTACAGCGCTAGCCAGCTTCATTTTCCTCTTGCTAGCGATTCTTCAGGAACCTGGCCATAAATCCTTACAGGTTTGCTCCATAAACCATTAGCCAGTAAAAATCTAATTAGGTCAGCGACATATGGTCTTGAACCAGTAAAAAATTCAACATTGGTGGCTACACTGTTATTAACCTCACAAAATGTGGATGTATTTCAGAAGCTGCTGGCTGAGCACTGAAAACTGTGTCACGTTCAGTCTTCATCAGTGAAACTTCTGCTCTCCTAAGCCAGAAAAAAAGGAAAAAGGCAAGAGTTTTGCTAATAAAAACTGCTTTTTTCTTGCTATCATATCAACTATGAGCATGAAGATCTTTTCTGAACAGGCTTTTCCCAGCCATTAAAATAGTCTTAGAGCTCCAAAGCCTTAGTGAAACAGGAGACGATGGGAAGCAAAGCCAGAAGTAGTCAGTACACCTTATGCATTGCAATTTTATAGTTATGATAACGTAAATCTGGTTGTTGGAATAAAATCTTCTAAGTCACTGTGAAGTATTTGCAAGTATTCTCCCTTTTATAAAGAAGAGCCCACTGTAATCTCAAAAAAAAACCTGAAGAAGAAATTCCTAGGTCTTTATCGCAGCTCTCGACTGACCCCACAACCAAAGCTGAGGACATCTGTGCAGGTTAGCCAGGCTATTACCCCAGACCTGCGAACCATGAGGTGTCACTCCCACGTCCCCACCATGTCCCCGCTCTCCTGAGCGACCTGCAGGAAGCACCACTTGGTCCTGGAACTCGTTAGATCAAGGAGCTTCCTAACTCCAGAGAACAGGGGATGTCCTCAGCTTGCCACCATGGTTTAAATTTCATCTCATCTCACTTACTTTGGGCTTCTGCCGAGTGGAAAGGGATTCAGAAGGAGCTGAGCTCTGGGATGAAATGTCTTAGGGAAGATGCATCAACTTCACCAAGGCCAACTCTTGTCCCTCTCGTATCAGCTGAGTTTTACCATTAGTTTATATTACAGCTTGCCAGTAACAACAGCAGGAA
>NW_009210679.1:11009-12217 GCF_000690835.1 Fulmarus glacialis
CAGGCTGCAATAACACTCACTTTCTCTTTCAGGTGTCCCGATGATGATGTGCCCACGATCCCTCTGTGCGGTGTTCACAGTTTTGCTGGACACACGGCGAACCGTGCGCTGCTGTCACCGGCTCCACGGGGGTTCTGAACAAGTGCAGCTACACTCACACCCTACTCATACAAAGATATGTGCAAGAGTGACACTAGCAGAATTTAGCCCTAATTTGCAGCGTTATGGGCCCTGTAATGAGCACAGGGAAGTGTCTTTAAAAGGAGACTGCTTTCCAATTGCTTCTTAAAAAAGCCTTTAACGTGGACTCTCTTTGGCATGACTCAGGGCTGCATTTCTAAATCCAGTTTCTCCCATGAAGTTTACTCTGGCTGTTCGGTCGGGTTGCATCCACATGCTATTTTTATTTTTTTGATCATCAAGCCTGTTTACAGGACAGAGGAACAATATGGGAACAGAAATAAAGCTGGGACAAACCCAAAGGAATGAGACCAGTAATGGTATCGGCAGCATCTCTGGCTTGAAGAGCAAGAGGCTCTGCAGCTGTGCAGTACCTCAGTGAGATTCAATTCACTACTCCCTTCTGGTTATGGATTTCAAACCTCAGTTGTGTTTGATTTACCCATCATCTGCAAACTTAATACCAAACAGTTATAATGCCTCCATGTCCTTAAGCTGCCAGCTTCATATCTGCGGTACATTATAAGAGAGAATATTTTCTAGAATACAAAGGCTGAGGGACTGACTGTCACAACACTATCACTTTTGGCTTCCTTAAATACAGTAATCGAAGTATTTTGAACAGTAGCCTACAGCTACTGAATACTTTTCTGTCTCAAAATAGACACAAGCCTCCTCCCACCTTCTGCCATGAGATTTTTGGTCACTCTGAGGTTTTGGTGGTTCAGTCCAGTTTCCTTTGCTATATTCAGTGAGCGCAGCCCATCTGGTTGCTGAGTCTTTGATCCAAGTGCTACGAGCTTATTCTGTGAAGCACAGAGTCAAAAGGACACAAAATGTTAGCAGGGAAGGTTTGAAAAAGGAACTGTTTTCTATATTTGCATTTACATTTTTAATATAGTCGTGTTGTCTAGAGGCCAGATTTGGGGAATGGAAACCAGGAGCCTGGTTTCTATTTTCAGCGCAGCCACTGATTGCTCTGTGTTGCTGGCAAATCTTTTAATCTCTTTCCATCTGTTTTTCCCTTC
>NW_009210679.1:12248-14309 GCF_000690835.1 Fulmarus glacialis
ATGATCAGACCTCCCCAGCTATGCCTCGTGTGGCAGCATCCTCTGATGAAACACGGCAATGACAAAGTATTAATAATCATTCCATATAGAAAAGCCAAGAGGTCACAGGTATTTAGGTACAGTTTAGCTATTCAGAGCTCCTTTATGCATGCACCATGCCTTGATGTTAATAGAAGTTATATATTAATATGAAATGGAAAAGTAGGCCCTTCAGGGCACACAAATAACCATATCCAGAGCACCACTGAATAAATACAACATAAAGATGAAATCACTCCAAATACTGAACAAATTGAAAGGCAAGGAGATACTAAAGAGGAAAAACAAAGTCATCCAGCCCTCCTCCCAGCTGGCACCTAGCCGCCCTCAGCACAAAAACGTGGCTGAAAAGGAGTGTCAGGTACCAAGAGGGGACACAAGAAGTGGTCCCATAAATGGTTAAGTGTTCCCAGTCCTCCATTTCTTTACCTCTCTGGCATCTTCCTGAAGAGATGTCAAGGAGCTGGGTAAACAACTGAGCTCCCTAATTGTGATATAGCAAAGCATGTGCTCAATCTCATGTGGAACCAACGCTGTAAATTATCCCATCAGTCCATGCCTGCATCCTCCCGTTCTGCCACACTGCCACTTGTCTTTCCTCCCACAAAACCACCCCGGGGTTCCTTCCACACAGCCATCCTGCACCACCAGGTACCAAACCCCCTTTCTGGGCTGCTCTGCAAAGCCGCTGCCTTTCGCATCCCTGCAAGCCGATCACAGCTGGACTACGGTTACCCGGGATCTGCCAGATCTTCTCAGCCCCGACTGCTTAACGCCAACAGCTGCACCTCTGGCCAGATGTTGCCCTCTCCTCACACCCACTGTCCCCATCACTTGTGTGAATGCTCTCTTTTATGAATGATCTCTGACACTGCTGTCAGGACAAGGGGATGAGCAAAGCCCTGCTGTTCCTATCATCTAAGCCACCTTTGCTCATTTTATTTACATGAGCAGCTGCATTGGCAGATTTTGGGCAGGATTTGGCGGATCTTGGTGATGAGCAGTCTGCAGCAGAGATCTCTCCACTGGACCACTGCAGTCACAGGAGGGTGTGTCTTTAAAACCTTGAGCATCCTCCTGTCTTCGGTCCAATTATTAAAATAATTTCCAAAACATCAGTATTGCATGACGTTGTGGCAAGCAGCAAGCTGCTTATTCTTTGCACAGCCTCTTGGATTATGCTGAAACAACATGCATATGCTTTTGGGGCAGAGACCAGCATTTATTTTAAGAGGTGCTTTAGCATCAAGACAGTCACCACTAGCTCATCACATTTACTATTCAGGATTACTGGACCACAAGTGACCTTTCAGATTCTTAAGACTTGGATTATGAAGGGCTTTATATACTAAGCCTAATGACTTGAATTATAGCCTTAGCATCCTGACAATCAGAACAGGACTATAAGCATTTTACTTTCTTCTATCCACAAAACAGCTTGGGCCAGATTTTGAACCCATTTCAAGGGTATGTCAAGCCAGTGCCTGTTATAACCATCTAGTTGAGTTGCAAGAAATCTAAGATGACCTAGGTAAAGGTCATGTCTGAAAGAAATGGCAGGATTTTCTAGATAAGCCAACTGAGACATCTGTCTTCCTTCCTCTGAGACAATTATTTTACCATTTCCAAATATTAAAAAAAAAAAAATCACTCTGAAATGCTACAGCACATTTTAATCCATGGGGCTGCAGTAGCAGGACACGGTATTTTGTCATTTTCAAACCTCTGCAGCAAAAAGTTTCGTGGGACTGATAATTATCCTCTTGTAATTGGCTGAACTGGAAATACCTCTCAGCTCTCAAAAAAAACCCAAACCAGTATCAGCAACTTATATGGCACCTGATATCAAGGCATGCATGCTGTAGTTGCCATTTTCAATCAGCATTTACACAGTTCAACGTTACAGTGACATTAGCTTCCTGTTTAAAATGTCTGAAGCTTGTGTTCTCCATTACCTGCGTTCCGTTGCCCTTTGCCAGGACCAACGCTGAAGTCCACAGAGCATCCTCAAAAGCATTCCTG
>NW_009210679.1:14340-44532 GCF_000690835.1 Fulmarus glacialis
CAGTGGCTTGCAGCCGTACAGCAGGTCGAAAGTTTAATTTGATCATTAAAGCAATTTTATGAAGTATACAAGACCCACACCACAGCAATGATGCAAATAAAGTTTGACTGATACATTCTGCTGGCTGAAACGCCGCTCTATTAACAAGAAGGGGAACATCGGCACAAGCAGAGCAGAAAAGCATGCAGGACGTGCTGTTTGCAGAAGGACAGCATTTGTCACATTCCCTTCGTTCTTCTCTTGGAGTAGCAACCATCTGTAACACTCCTGTAGGGAACAGCATAAAGCAAAGACTCACCTGCCATGCTTTCATCTTCTGCTGGGACCCCCCCCAAAAGAACCCAAACAAAAATGAACTGAGACACTCTGTTTGCTCTGTGTTAACAGGGTAATTCAACAAGAGTCAGTATTTTCTCATTAAACAACGTCAAAGATGTACTCTTGATCTCTCTGTGGTCACTTTTTTTTTCTCCCTTTGTCCAAAGACAGCTGAAATAATAAAAAAGGGATTTAGAAAACAAAGGGGGAACCCCCGGCTTTTTTTTAGAGAGTCAATGAATATTTTCTAGGACTAAACCGACCTCTGGAAATAATTGTCAAGTTTACTGTAGTCTGCCTTCCACATACTGTGTTCTACAGTTGGCAGCCTTGGTTGCTCAAAAGAAAAGTAATACGATATAATAAAGTGCAGAGAGCTATTTCATGCCATATTGCTGCACAGGTGATCATTTTTGAATGAGTTTTATTTAAATATCACAGACTCAGAATCCAGATAGCCATACCTGGCCTATTTCAAAATAAAAGTTAACTTCTGCATTTCTTAACTTTGATGAGCTGTTTTCCTGCTCATCGTCTTTGCTAATTCACTCAGCTGAACTTTTCCACGTAATAGTTTAAGCGAGTTATAATCTGCTCAGGAGCTTGTACAGGAAGGAAAGAAGGATGCTGGTGCAATATTCATAATGCAACCGCCTGCTCACTGCAGATTTTCCATCCCTGAGATAAAACAGCGTATTAAAAACAGTGGAAATTAAAATTATCTAAAGGTTTTTCTTCTTTTTAAAAATAAAAATATCTGACAATAGACTGAGTTCTGATGGAGGTGTGTGCCCTATACAAACTGTACAAGGAGATCATCATTTCCAAGAGCAGCATTTCACCATGACTGGACCCTCACCCTGTTTACCCTTCAAACCGCTGTAGCCAACTGTACAAGGGGTGGAGTGGTCTCATTAGCAACTCAGTAATTGGCCGGTAAGTGTTCATTTATATGAAGGGACAGGCTAGAGAACAATCCTCCTGAAGGTGATACTGTCTGGAAACACGAATCAAGGAGCAAGGGGCGGTAAATGCATGGGCTGAAGGCTGGAAAGTACCGACACATATTTCACTACCCAAACAAAAGGCAGATGCTCACAAGCATTATCAGAGCACTGATGACCTTTTGTTTGAAGGTTTCTTTTTAGTCATCTAAGGCAGTTTTAAAAGTGCTTAAGTAACCTCTGCCATCTCCCCCAATTCCTACGAGTCACACACAGTCTGGGATGAAGCTCAGACTGGCATCATCTCTTCCAAGCAAAAGCACGCTACACATCCAGATGTAGGGTCTGAATTGGCTTGATGGGACATCTCCCCAGGGAAGAGCTGACGGAGACTGAAATCCAGAGCCATCTTGGGAAGGAATTTGAGGTGAATTTTAAGGATAATTCAGTTCTTACAGACCATGACATATTGAGACCTTTAAATCCCCAATGCCTTCTGCCACCCTAGCTGAAGCGACAAGAACTAGAAAGCACTTTTTCACAAAAAGATGGATAGTGGAAGCAGATCCATCCTCATTGGGTGCACGGAGATGGTGTGGGTAGAGCTGAAGGCCTAGAAGGGAAGTGTAAGGACCATCTGCTGATGAATGCTCCTGCTTACAACAGGCACTGGAAGCTTCCACAAAATTTTGGTAAGGGTTACCAAGTAACAGTTGTCCTGACCCGAAAGACATCACAGCCTACGAAGAGATGATGAGTACAGGCAGAGCTGTGCAGTTGAACTGGAAATAAGTGTGGCCTTCTGCAGTCCTCAAAGCTGCCACTGAAACGGAAGAATTTGGCTTGGACACAGGCTGCAGGTTCATCACAGACAGTGTCTCACGCTGAGCATGATCAGAAGGAGAAGAAGGTAATTTGTAGGACTCAAAGGAAAACTTGAGCATTACTATCATTTCGGATTAATTCTTTAACTGAAACCAAAGCAGGTGTTTCCTTCGTGGGACTGGAAGCGAGCTGCAGGCAGGCGAGGTGGGGTGAAAACAGTTCGTACTTCTGGGGTGAGTTTCAATTTCATCCACAGTAACTTCAATAGCTTCTCCATTATCCATTTTATTGCAATAAGCAGCAGATCGTGGCCAATGGACTGCAGCCAACCAGAGGGTTTACGGGCTGCTTTGAATACACCGATACTCTCTATTTGTGTTATAGTAACACGATCATCAGAAAAAGGGACTAGAAGTCCTTCCCAGGGCTGAGATGTCACCAGTGCAATGAACTGGTTTGGTGCTGCCGATGAACATGCTTAGACACTGGAATTTCACCCAGATTTTGCCTGTTGTATACGGGGCCCTGCTTACAATCAACCCTGGTATTTTCAGCTGTTTTGGCCCCAAGCAGTAACCACAAGTAAGAGTTCAGAGAAGCTCCATATTTATTCTTTCCGGTGTACCATAGTGCCCCATTAAACAAGGACAAAAGATTTCCTTATGTAATAGGGATACTATTTGTTATTTTTAACCTTATGGCAGCCAGGATTCATGCCAGGTGGCATTTTGCCTTAACCAGGCAACTTCAGGAGGTTACATTCCCAACTGTCATCCTTGCCCTCTGGTATGTTTGATGCCCATACATGGTTTCTTGGCTGGCTGTCATCGTGTCTATCTGCTAGCATATATTTGTGACAGCTCACGGAAATATCGGTCTTATTTAACAGGGTAAATCAGGGTGCTGGTCAGTCATTTCCAGGATCCTGCAAGAGCTTCTGCTTCTAATAAAGGCTACTATCTTTGTGAAATCCATAGTGTCTATTTACACGTATCTATGCTACCAGAGAAACACTATGGCTGTAGCTTAAGCTTTCAATATGCCAAAATAGCTTTAAAACAGTTTGTTTAGTCAAATTAAGCCCACAGAAAGTAGACAAATAAAATGGTTGCAACTCTCAGCAGCCCAAGACCGAAAACGGGCAGCAAGGCCGAGGAAGGTATTAAGCTGTGTGCTGAGCATCCTGAGCAGCTGAGATCCTGCAGCCTCAAATCTCAAAGTGCTTCACAGAAGAATGCTGCTGCTCACTTGGCAAATTCCATAAGCAGCATCACTGTACCAGATTTGGGCAATTTCATGGAGCTTAAGAAAGCCTGGCTGATATAAAGGATGCTGCCAAAGCCTGTTGTACCTCTAGACCAGTACAGGGAAACACAGTGTCAACATCCTTCTTTGGGTCCAAAGGAGCTCAACAGCAAGTGATGATTTTCACAGTGCTGTAGCTAGGTCTAGCTACTTACAAGCAAATGAGAGTGACAGATCCTGTGTTGCAGGGCTTACAATTTTATAAAATACACGTAGAACCATGAGGAGAATAGATTTAAGTTGTCACAGCAAAAGGCTACATGATATTTCAATTAGCAGCAAAAAAAAATCTGAATAACTAAAGCTAATAGGAAATTTAATTCCACCTTCCTATGAATAGAAGAGTAACTGGTAATCTTTAACTATGTGCTCACATAATTTAGGGGTTTTGCTTGTTTGCTTCTCACGCAATCCTCCTTCATTCAGTTTCCAGGCTGGAGGCACAGAGAGGTAGAATTTGAATTCTTCTGGCCATTTATATACATGTGGCATTTCTTGACCTTTAAGTATTTGATTTTGAAACCTATTTAACTTTTTGACGTAGGTGTTTTCGTGGGTTTTGTTGGGGAATGCAAAAAATTTTCTGCATGTAGGGGGGAAAAAAAAAATCAGTAAGAGCAACTGTATGACTGTTCTTCTGTTTTTAACCGAAGGGCTCTCCCTCTGTGTCTGTAACACCAGCCAAACTTTCTTAGTAGCACAAGCTTCTTATTCAGCTTTGTTTTGACAAAGAAAGATAAACCACTGTTTTGCTTTGCCCTTCCCCCACCATTTACTCATTAGTTTTATTTAGTTTTGTATTCCCTGCTCCTTGTAGGAAAAAACATATTTTAAAAAAATAATTATTTTTTACCATATTAAGTTGTTGACTATGTATGTTCTTATGAAGAATTTAAAATAGAATG
Source organism: Fulmarus glacialis (assembly GCF_000690835.1). NCBI lineage: Eukaryota > Metazoa > Chordata > Aves > Procellariiformes > Procellariidae > Fulmarus > Fulmarus glacialis. The sequence continues at coordinate 18,638 of NW_009210679.1, forward strand.
TAATTATAAATCACTGCTAAAATGAGCTTGTCCTGCAAAGGCAAGGACATTTAGTTGTGTCCTTGTATGACTGGAATCGCTGTAAACAACTAATATTCCTATTTGCAGGGGCAGAAATAACCAGCTCATTCAGCTGTACAGAAAGGAAGACATATAAGGAAACCAAAGACTAAACCAGAATAAGCCACTGGAAAGTTTTATGTCAACAAAACTGGATTTAAATTAAGTAACATCAGTTCAGTATTTTGACTGTAAATGAATCAGAACATTAAAACATGTTTTAAAGGGAACATTTGTGATGAAACATCTATGACTAGTTCCCGTACTAAATGAATAGGAAAGTTCCTACTTATTTCTTCTGTGCAGGATCAAATCCACATAGCAAAGTTATTTCTCTAGCTTTAGCACTACTTCGTAAACCTAAATTTTGAAAACGAGAATAGCAGCAGAACTGCCAGAAAAACACTGAATAAATGACTTATCAGTTATACACAATGGAAAATACAGAACTGATGACATAGTTAGAGGCTGCATCATACCACATATGCATGAAGGAGTAAAATTAAAATTACACAGAATTTCCATTCTTATGTTTTCTAATTTTCTGAGTGCTTGACTTTACAACTTAAATCTCTTTTATGATTGTTTTTTCTGACACTGATTTGCAGAAATGTGAGTGGATTTTAACATTCGTTACTTTGCCTTACTCAGTGGCAAAAGTTTAAAAACCAAACAAACAAACCCCAAGCTCAAACCAAAGTAGTGCATTTCTGAGCTATTTGAAATGATGGGAGATGAGTCAAGAGTCACCTTGCTTTAAAATCAACAGAAACACAGCAGAGCTATTCTCCAGAGAGGAAATAAGGAAATAAACCACACATTCAACAACTACGATACACCCTTTCCAAATAAGAACAGAGAATTAATTTACCCAGTAATTTTATAACAGTGATAACAAATTAAAATTGTGGGCAGACAGCACAGAACCAAGAAGATATACAATCCATAGCAAGGATCAGCCAAATTAAAGGGAACTTTTTACATTGTCAAATTTTGACTAATTAGTATTTCCATTAGAGGCACAGTTCCAGCTTTAAGCAATTCTAAGTAATTAATGTTCCTTTATTTTGCCTAGAAGTCCTGACTTCAGCATTCTCTTAGGATACAAATTCTTCTAGCCAGAGCTACACAATACAGATTAACTCAACTAGAAGACAATTAGAGTAGGCAGATGAAGATGTGATTTGTCAGTCTGTACACGCTGTTACTTCTAGCCTCGGATGCAATTTTTGTTAACACAGCAGACTGATTTAAACAGAGGCAGGGACACGATTTTGTCCTAACTGTATCCATATGATTGCCTAAGCTCCAAGTGATGTTGAGATTTGAAAATTCTATGTGACCAAATGACAAAACAAAGTGAATGAAGTGTCAGATCATACCTCCTGTACAGCTTTGGCCAGCTACAGGAATTCAATAACTGATTATACACTTACTAATTTAAAATACATCATTCAAAATACGTGATGGAGGAAATCCTGCTATACTTATTCATCACGCAATGTAAATCCCTAAATTAAAATGCCAAGCTGAGCAGGAAGCAGAAGCTGGCCTGGTGGCTACCCTATGGAAAAGATGGAATTTGATTGCCAGAGGTGTTACTGCATTTGCACGTTGTGTTGGGTAAGCTGTCTGGGTCCTCAAAATCTTGTCTTTAAAACGGGCCTAGCAACACGTATCTCCCAAAAATGTGTTTGGTTTTGCATTTCACGGGTGTTTTGAAGATGACTTGTTTGCCAACCCGTTCAAGATTCTTTAAGAAAAGGGGCAAAGTAAAAAAGCAAAATGCAATTAAGTGTCCTCTCCTATTTGCACTACAACATCAAGTATAAGACAACACTTAAAATATTTCATATTGAGCTTTGAAACCCAAGACATATACAGTAACAACACAAAGCAGAAGTTTTACAAGCCTTTTACCCAATTTTCAGACACCACTGACCGTTGGACCATACACCAAGAGACGTGGCAGAAAACATCATACTTCACTTTCTCTATCAAACACAACCATAGCAACAATTACCTTAGTTTTTAGCTTCTGAATTTTCCATAACTGCAAGAAGCGGAGGCCAAAGACCATGTCCTTCACCCAGTAATTGGTAGCACTGAAGGGAAAGTTGGAACTGCAGCTGAGGAAGAGGAGAGCAGAGCAGGACCTCACTCGCAGAGGGCTACTACTGTACTGGTGAGAGGCTCTAGCTGTTCTTTTCTAAATGTTATTGTTCACATGGACTCCAGATTGGCAGGGCTTATATGCTTTTAATATTAATTGATATAAAAAGAAATAGGACATTCTTGATCTACAAAGCCTCTCTTATCACAGATTTGTCAACCTTTGCATATGGCCAGGTCCAAGAAAGGCAAATCTTGCCAAATCTGTTAAAATCATCAAGGGTTCACATCTTTTTGCTCGGATCTTACCTTTACAATCCTTTTTTACAAGTCTCTTCCAAAATATGGTTGCAATGTGTTTGTGCTTTTAAGCTACAAGGTATATTAAGTGCACAGTGAGGACCTACATTTTTGTGTGATAGAGAAATCAAAAGTGGCGATTTTCAAATATCTAAGGGAGAACACAAAGTCTTCTCTGACACCTAAAATGCAATCATAAAGTCACAAAAAGATACTGAAAATTTCATCCCTGAGAAATTCTTATTTTTCCTGATGGAAAGAAAAAAGTATCAGCTTCTGCTTGGAGTGATAGTAGTTTTTCTCAGCTGCATATTCTCAGACATAAAATATAAGATCCAAAGATCTTTCACTAATTCACTTAATGTCAGTATCACTTCTTTTTATTACAGACCCCTTTCACCAACTTTTGCACTGGAAGCTCAGTTTTATACAGCTTTGGGCCTCAGAAAGGCTTTGACGCTGCATGCCGCCATCCAACTGTCGCCCCATGGTGTAGGACCAGCACCTGAGCTGCTGACGAACCATCGGCAGCTCAACAGAGAGGCTGCTGCTGTATTCTGCTCACTATTATGTTAACTCCATCATAGTTATTGTGTTAGAGCAGGGCATGCTGGTCTCTAGTCTTTTTTGGCTGAAAACATCATCATCAAGAAGCGTAAGTTATTTGTTACTAGTAATATATTTCATACTTCTGAAGATCTGTAGTAATCCATGACTGTGAAGGCTGTCAAATCCACTCAAATGCTTCTTATTGAAAAATTAGGCCTGCATATCCATAGATCCTCCCCTCCTTCACCCATCCAAATTAAAGCCGTAATTCCCAAAGACAGCCACTCTTCTAAAACACTACACATTTCATATAGTTGTTATTAATAAAGTATGAACAATGTTTGCAGAAACATTAAAGAATCAGGTCAAGAAGGCTGTCTGAACACAAGTGTTATTAAATAAGCCAATCATCCAACTTCTGAGTAATTAATGTCCTTGGTTTTTACTTGAAAGCCTCATTTTCAGCACGTTCATAGGAGACAAATGTCCCACGTCAAAGTGACTGAACACAAAATAACTCTTTTGGACTCCAATTACACGAGAAAGATGAAAATGCAATATTGGCAGATATAGATACAAAATGTTGGAGCACTGCACTTCTCATCGTAGGGTAAGTTCAGGTACAACTAGATGATCTCCTACATATGGTCAAAGGATTTGATCTGTTCCCATCTGTGCATTATCTGAATATCTAAACAATTGCCATAAAGCATTTGAAAACTTTAAAATATAAAAGGAAAACTAACAAAGCTGATGGTATCTCCAGATCACCGCGTGAAGTACTAATAAGCAACTGTGTTATACAACCCATGTTCAACAGACTGAAAACGATCTTTCCCAAATCCAAACGACATATTTCTAAAGCTGAAAGTGATAGATTACAGCTGGCTGAGCAAGCACTGTAGTGAATGCTCATTTTAAAAGCTGCCATTGTAAAAGACCCTCCAGGCTTTTTCTTGGTTCCTTTGCTCTTCTTATTAAGAACTGTGAAGCTCCTCTTATTTAACAGTAATTACATGGGGAGGTGGAGAAAAACTAACAAGAAAGAGAGATTTGTTTTTCTAAAGATATGCAGTTAAGATTACTTTTAATCAAAACAGCATGTCTATGGAACAAATACGGTATTTTTATTTCATCACCTCAAAACATGATAAATATTTGCAATTGGAAACAATTATAAGTACAAAATCTGAAAATTTAATATTAGGATTCTATTAGAAAATACGTCTTTACAACTAATTTAGTCTCTGTATACGACATCCTATCCTTCTCTCCACCAGACAACCATTAAGACGGAAAAATACCCTCAAGACAGCAGTTGCAGAACTTGTCGTATGCGCTCGCACTTCTCCAGCAGGTTTGGGTCTTGTGCATCAGAACCATCAAATTCCTTCATAAAAGCTTCAGCTTTCTGCACAGTTATGTCTCGCGCACCGCCTTGAAGGCCTTGCAGATAATCCAGTAGAATGGTGAAATACTTGTCTGGAACCTTTAAAGAAAAAAACAAGGAAGAAAAAAAAACCTGCTTTATTTTCTTCTCTCTCAATACTCATTCACAATCATGTCAAATCATCACCTGAAAGATAATTAGGAGAACTGCATGGGCTTTTGTGTTTGCCAATGCCCACCTCTGAGTGGAAATGTTTCTTGCCAAGGTTCAAGCTGCCGGGAGGGATGGACCATGGTGAGAGGACTGTCATGTGCTCAGATGGGCAAAGCATCTGAAAGGAAATTCTAAGCAGATGTGGAAATGCTGATCAGCAAATGCAAACACTCCCTGACAGTAAGCTCAAGGCTGTGAGGGTTGTTGGAAGGAAAAAAAAAACCACTAGCCAAATCCTACTTTTGGAAACATGTATGCAAACCTTACTAAATTCGGTGAGAATTGCATGCACGTGTCTGAGGAAAGAATTTTGCCGGAATTACCCTCGCCCCTACCCAAAATTATTTGTTTGCTACAATGAGATACCACCCACCATCAAGCACTTTGACAGAATGCTTATACAAAGGAATAGAATTTAATTTGAAAAACAAATTGAATTCAGACATATGGAAATAATTTTTAAATCATGCTGACTAAAACTGATAGGCTCTACCAGCATGTCTAACATTAAAAGCAGTTTAGTCATCTACAGTTGCATTACCCCCATTTCACTCCCTTTCTAATTAACTAGTCATAGGTTAAATTTTAGCTTATCTGATACAACATACAATTTAAAAGATTATTACATTAAATAATCTTGGCAATAACCTAGCACAGACTTTTGAATTATTTATTCAGTATTTCAAACCAACGTATTTTCAAAAGTATTAGGTGAACCGATCTACGTTGAAGCGTATCTTAACTTTATGTTGTGTATCTGTGGAACAGGTTTCAGCCAATAAGAGAATATTTTTGCTGCAAAATCAGGAGATGTTAAAATGACCTAATCCTGCAAATATTTTTCTCCATGTTTAACTTTACACATCTAACTTTAAAAGGCATACTTGACATGAGTCAAGTTAAACACATACGTAAGTATTTAAAGGATTGGAGACTAATTATTCGAGGGCTGTTTCAATTCTGCAAAGTATCAACATTTCAGAGAAGACAGAGCTTCAACAGATACTTAATTTACAACTTACTTCTCCATCGACATTTGGCAGCATAACTTTGATCACTAAAACTTCTATCACTCCAAAAGAAGAGGAAGAAAGAATATTCCAACACTGCCTTCATCAATCAGGGATATTACAAAGTAATAAATCAAAACTAAAGTCTGCATTCAGCCTCATAACTTATACACTACAGAAAACCTTCTAATTCTTCACACAAACACTCTTGTATTAAAGAAACAATACAGATACAAAAAAAATATTAATTTTACAGTGACTAACACTGAAATGGATGATACATGAAGTGTTGCTATAATATACAAATCAAACACTTTTAAACATAATAATAAATGTCTGTATTTTTGAAACCTTTTTACTCACAGTAAACTGGTACTAATAACAGACAAAAACATCCAGACACACACAATTTCAGCATGTTAGTGCTCCTTTAATGCAGATACTCAGTACCAGGTTTTTAAAGCTCAGCAACATTTCTATGTTTCAAACCTTAGCCAAATTATCTACATAATTTACACCTCTTCTCAGGCCTCCTGGTATAGTCATACTCTGTGGAATTACAGTTATTATTATGTCATTTAAGCAAAGTGCTTGAAGGGGCAATTAAAAGCCTACTCTAAACTTAGAAATACTAAGTGTGCAGACAGACATGTGGCTGCCTGAAGCCTAGAAAACATTCAGCATTTGGCCCTAACGATAACTGCTCGAGTGTGCAAAAAGTCTGATTTTTTCTTTAACACAGCTATTAGGTTTATTTCAGCAAGAGCTTACCAATACAGTACCATGTAGGCAAGATAATATCGTATTTTTTCCTCCTAACTTACACATATAATGGAGCCATAGGGACGACTAGACAACGGAACATAGAAAGTGCCAGCAAAAAGTTAATTAAATCCCAATTTTAATTCTTAAAATACAGTAGCACTGTATTTTGCGTGAGAGCTGAATTTCAGAGACTCTTGGCAAGGTTGTACAAGAAGGAACACGATCCTTCCCTAAGATCAGCTTTTTTGGTCAGGCTTGAAATTGGATATCAAGATCTCCCACCACGACTCTGGCAAGTGAAGTGATGCTTATGGGATTTTATTATTATTCTTTTCTTAAACTGTTTTGACCTTTTTCTTGTTTCTTTTTCTCTCTCACACACCAACCTTGCCTCTGTTCTAACTAGCTAATATGCACTGGAGCTGACTAATATGGAAATATCCCAAAGTGAAATAATTACTGTCATCAGGAAAAGGGGGGAAACACTACAAAAAAGTAGCAGGAAAAGACAGTTATCATTTTTAAATTATACTACGTAAGTCAAAGAGTTTCCAGACTTTTTAGACTTGCAGATGCCCATAAATTTACATAGCAAATACGGCTATCTGCAGACTGATTTTCAGCTTACTGCCACCAAGCTTGCTTTTCTTAGTTACCTTCTGAGGAAGCTTCAGAAACCCCTCCAGGGCCTTGCAGTCCAGAAGCTGAAGACAGCTGATACAGAGTTACTTTCTAAAAATGCTATGCCAGATGACAAAGATCAACAAATGATCTAGTGTTTATTTTATACTGGATCCTGAAGAAGTATATACACTGTAGGTATACAGGCTTGGGTTGGAAGCTGTCAGCCAACCACCAAATGGATTTTAAAGGGACTTAAAAAAAACTCATGTTGCAAAAGACACTAAAACCTCAGCTTATTTCTTACAGAAAGAGACCTATCAGTACAGGAAACTCAATTCACTCCTTTGCATGGCTTTTCAGTAGGCATCCAAATGACAACATGAGATCAAAGATGTGGCTTAGAAAGGAAAGAAACTCATGTCTCCTTTTGTATTTTAGTCATGCTTGAATATCGAACAGATTTTATTCTGTAATCGACAGGAAGCTGGATTTGGGTATAAAAAAAAAAAAATATTCAAAAGAAGCTGGTCTGCCCTTCCTACAGTCCTGATGAAGAAAAAGACTTCGTCACATGCTTAATTATAAGCACTTGAGCAGTTCTAACTTTACTGAGTCTGGATGCAGATGTTAATCATTATCTAAAGCTCATATTCAATGCACCTCTCATTATTAAACAGTACAAAATATGTGCATTTAAATAAATCATCGCACTTTCAATAGATTTAAAAAAAAAACTAGAAAGGAAGTTTCATTTCAATGTTGAGAAATAAGCAGTTAAGCTGTGTTTTGATACATAAAACAAACACTACTTACAGTTAATTATTTCCCAGTTATTTCAACACAAAATCCAAAGTAAACAGGTAAAAAAGTAAAAACATCACTCTGCCTGTGAAACAATTTCTAGGTAGCTTTAAAGAGTGCACATTGATATTGAAAGGTTGATAAAGACTTTCAAAGGATAAACTTAAAAATAGAAGACAACGCAAACAACCTAGATACCTACAATTAAATTTGTATTCTGCGACTAATCTTTTTAAAGTATTACACTGTGTGAACATTTTTGCCTTCATGAAACTCAGCTTTTAATTATCTGGTTCTCTAAAATATTTTTAATCATAAAGGTAATACCCTATGTCAGGTGATTGGCTTAAGAGCTGCTGAATAATTTGGGTCAGGAACATTGGTATGCTTAAATGTTTAAGTGCACACAAAAAATCAGCAAAAACTAACTGAATGTCAATTAAATGAATAAGTTAGATACTGTGCAAATGGCTAGATGTTTGTTCTATTACACAACAAAATGAATGACCTGAAACCCTCCATTCAACACCACGATGGTCAGATGCTTATTGGGAATTCAATCTATGTTGTTTTTTAAGTTATGAAATGAATGGATTTCAGTACTGATGCAAACCTAGCTTCTGGTTATACTTTACGCTTTTTACAATCAACATCAGGTTTCACTTACATTTTAATGAGAAAGCTATTTTAACATCTTGGCAATATGGCTGTACATCTTATATGGAGCCAGAGATATCTGAAGCAATATGAGAATCGTGGGTTACAGTATTGGGTTCCACATTCAGAAATTCAAATTAAGGATATGACTCAAATTCTCAGTAAGCTCCAGATTTATATAAAACATGAATCTGCTCTATTTATGCTTGACATATATCAAGTATAAAAATCTAGCATACACAGAGAATGATCACCAACAAAATAAAAAGATTAATCACAAGCAATTAAAATGATTCAGCATTTTTGTTAAAAAAAAAGTAATTTATGTATAAATTATTAAAAAATTATTAGAAAAGTGCATGGCTAGTACTAGCAACTTTTGGTTAATAAAGAATAGCTATAACTAGTGTATAAAAATTTATAGCATATTTGTTCTGAAAAAAAGCAGCGTTAATACAAACCTTCTCTTTATCATACATGTGCAAGAGAAGCCAGGTTTGTCTTGTCTTTTGAAACTTCCATTCTTCTGGATTTTCAGACCAGCTGTAATAAATTTAAAAAAAAAATTGCTTAAATGAAATACTGTGCGATCAAAACATTCATTATTCATAAAATATTTCCTACAATGACTCCAAGTGACTGGGTATGCACAACATGGAGTTTCATGACATTGTGTGAAACAGATACTAGCACACATTTTGTACGAGTGGCAAAAAAGAACACAAGGAACGGCTACCTGGCTTCCATGCAAAAAGTTAAAAGATTATAGGAAGACATTACGGCCAAGAATGTTACGACTTTTCATCAGAAAGCACTGATTCCTTGAAGTTAAAAATGAAGTCCCACTCCTCAGCTTTCACCAGTCGAAAGGTCATTGCCCTCATCTGACGCACAACAACTGAGCACCGCAAGTCCTTACCCCAGCTGCAGGGCTACCTGAGTTTCTGAGGAGGTGGAGTAGATAAGGAACCAAGTTTGGGTTTCAGAAAGCTGATATTTCACAACAAAGTGAAATTCATATGAAATTAAGCAGTCTCTAAAGGACTAGAAGGAGAAACTCGTGCTACAATGGTCACCTCAACAATGGCTGAAGCCCATCACAGATGACTGTTCTAGAGCTGAGAAAATTCATTTTTCAGGACCATGTTTTAAGGCTTGGATTTATCTAAAGATGTGACTTAAATATTGACATTTACAGGATAGAAAAATGCTTTTTAGGTCTCGCTCTCCCCAGGAATTCTGATTCCAATATTTAGCTCAAAACATCAGGCTGCTTCAATACTGTTAAAAGTGAGCAGGTAAAACAAATTATTAACATCTGCAAATGTTCTTTGACTGTTCAGCAAACACATTTTAAACATGCAAAATTTTAGCTGGATTAAAACAGCACATTTATGTACATCTTGAACATGATTTTAAAGCTGGCATATTCTGATTTAAATGAAGAAAGAGACATTTATCTGCATAAACAAATGAGCAAATTAGCAAATCTCACTATAAAATGAAGACTGCTTTTTAAAAGTATGTGCTTGAAAAGTAGTATCTTAGCGTGTACAAAATTTGTCAGTGGACTGAAATATCATTTAAAGATCCAGAAGAAAATATATGAGGAGAAAAACCAGAAAATTTTACACTTATTTGATTTTTCTCTAAAGAAAAACAAGTCTCCAGAGAGTAGCATGCAAGATGTCTTTAATGTTCCAGCTTGTTTTACACAGCAACAGAGAGCACAGAAATCAATTGAAAAGCCAGCTGGGTATGAGAATTAGTATTGTTTAAACACTGTCAAGTCTAATAAAGAAAAAGAGTCCTCATATTCGGTGAATGCTGCACCAGCAAATATATTATTCAGTCAATTCAACGAAATAGAGAAAACCAAGACCACAAATTTGTACAGAAGGGTTTCATGCAAGCTTCTGCAGAAAACCCAAAAGAAAAAAATTGTTGTCTTGACTTTCAAATTTAGGATGAAGAAAAAGCAGCAACAACTCATTAGGGTTATCACTAGCTAAATTCAATAAAAATGTCTGTAACTAACATATAAGGTAAAAATCAGAAAAATAACAGTAAAGCAGGAAGGACAGACAAAACACTAATAACCACAATATATAATATTTTACATGCTCAAAATTAAATCAACAAATGAACTGATTTAGAGGGCTCTTTTGGGACATTGTCAATAAATAGACAAAAGTTTGCAGAACACATACTGCACAAGAGCAGGAGCCCAAAAGCTGACTGCCAAAAGTTATAGAATCAAATTAAAAAAATATTATTATGGGGAAACCATCCTTCTCCCATCATCACCAACCTAGAAACCAAAGTACCTGAATATAAAGATCATTCAACCCTTGGTGTCACTTGCCTTCACAGCAAGGTGCTCAACAGGACGGCAACTGTCAGAACTACACCACCTGTGATGCAAGGAGCCACAGTGAATAAAGTAAAAAAAGGCTTTTCTTGTGGGTGTAGTTTGTGGGGCCAGCTACTTGCCCATTTGTACCCAATTTCTCTGTTTGCTAGACAAACACAGTAGCTCCTAACTGAGAAACTGGAACTTCTGCAGGAAATGACTTAACTTCTACTAGTCCTTTAGGAAAAAAAAAAAAAAAAGATGACAGTACGGTGCTTGCTGTTAAAAGAAACCCATTCTTTTATGAAGTTCATCCTTCTGAATAATTACATGGAAGATGTTAGAGGAAATGCTGTGTATTTGCACAGCACGAAGAAGAAGGTAATTTTAAAATTCTTTTTTACGTTAAATAAGCCTGGAAACAGTTTACGTTATAATCTTTGCAAGGTGACAAGAACAAGCTGAATGACAGATCTGTGACCGCATCCTGTGAAAACAGTCCCTCTTCTAATGAAAACCTTTAACACATGTTTTTATTTCTTTAAACTATACTATGTATTTATACATTTGCGATTATATTCATTGGTTAGACACACCACATAGTACTCTGAATATTTTATTCTCTGCTAATTTTATGTTTCTGTCGCTCACACTATCACCTGAGTACTGTTAGGCATTAACCTGAAAAACACTGCCTGATTTCACTAATCTCCTATAAAGCTATAAGATGTTAAAATATCTTTATTACCTAGTTTATAAACAACTGAGACCAACAAATGAGTGCACTATAAGGTTAATTGCTCTTATTAGCCTATTACCAAAACCATATGCTCTCTTCTACACGTTAAGGCAAGCCATTATACTCCTGCATCTAAGATCCCACATTGCCTTTCACTCTAGTGAATTCTCTTGTAGAAACAAACAAAAGTTTCAGCTAGTCTTCCTGAAAGGTTTCACTCAATATACACCATAATAATTCATATAAACTACAAAGACTTTAACATAATCAACCACAGAAAGTACGTTCATGCCCTTTATAGCACCGGAGCCTCACAAACCATTTCTTTTGGTTTGCACTCTGTCCCATTAGAATCAATGCGAAATGAGTATGGTAAAAAAAGTATTTTCCTTAATAGACTATGGGTGTACTCATATTTTCAGAAAATGCTCCCAAGTTTTTAACTGGTACTCTATCCATGGTTGCATCAATTCCTGCTTCTCCCCCTTCAGGAAAATCGTCCTTCTCTTGACCTTAATTCCTATCAAACTGTGGGCAACACACTCTTGATAACGGATGCGCAATCTTTATGACAGATAACGTGGCAGTTGCTCCCTGTAATTGGACCCCCCCAACAGTTATAAAAATAAAACTTTTCCACTGATTCCTATGATGGCTTTTTTCCTACTCCTGTGACAGCTTTAAAACCTACGGAAAGTATCACTCCATGACAAAGTGAGAAGGGTATCTCCTTTTATCAGAATGACATAATTAGTACATTTTTAGAAATGCTCAACTTTTAAACTACAAAAGTTAAAGCTTTGTAACACGAGAGGTCTCATTTTGCTGTTTATATGCAGATAAGCTTCCTTGACATACTACAGCAGTAGAAAAAGCTTTTCGTTTGAGTGATTAAATATACAGAGTAAGACCAACTACATTATAGTTTAAAAAAACTTTTTATAGACAATCACAACCTCTTTCACAGTTTGAATTAATTTGGTAGCCCTTAGGAGTATCTATGTCCAGATCTAGTATAAACTATGGAATTGGATGAAAAATATACAGGTATAAAACATGTATTTTTCCAGTACGCCTAGAGCTGATTTTCAATATATTGTACAAACACTAATTGCCTTCTTTACACAGTTAATGTTTGAATCTTTCTTATGAGCTCTAGCTCATTGAAAAAACACATTGGTTGACTTTAGTTAAAGAGAACTTTTATGTTTGTGCAAATGATCTTCCTAAATGCCTTTGAAATTGAAGATGCAGAGGAAATGAATCAAATTAATCAAGCGGCTTAGGGAGTTTTACATTTGGGCTTCTGGTTTTTAGCATGAGAGTCTGATGTAGAAAAGCTGCCCAAGATTCTCACTGGTCTATCTCATAAATGACTTCTAGTCTCTACATTAAAGTAATTTCACACAAATCTATTTCCAAAACATGGCTGAGTTGTACCTTCCCAGCTGCTCATCGCAGATGTAATTTGCCTTTAAAATGCTTAACCACGTCCTTTCTCAACACTGTGACAGAAAATAGGACATTTTCTGACTATGGGCAGCATAAGTAGGCAAACAGAAGACAACTGTAGCACGCAGGACAGAGCACTCTCTGGGATGTCCTAGCAGAAAGAGAAGGGAAAGGGAAAGTAGTCAAATTGCTTCCAGAAACACAGTAAGAGAAAAACATTATTGTTACTAATTGGATTCAGGAAGACAACACAATGCATCTGCTTAGACTACTGCCCAGGACAAAACACTACGAAGCTGTCACAATTACTAAATAATCTCCTATGTGTAGAAAAGCATTATGCTGAGAACCAACCATTTTATTCATTCAACTGAAAAGATTATTGGGTAGGAGACAAGTCTTAAGAAACCAGGAATAAATAAAGACATGTCACTGCTGATAAGCTTCCAGAAGACAGGACAGCACTGCTGCATGTGAAATGCAAGGGCATCTGCACGTAACTTTGGGCCACGGACAGTCTAGCCCACCTCTGATACACCTTCCAGCTTGGATATCTATCCATGGTAAAGCAGACTGTCACCAAATTTAGATTTCTCCAGCATACAGCCCAGGCTTAGCATCAGGGAACTAAACTGAAAGGTTTCTCCAGCCCTGAGGACAGATCAACGTGGAGCCTCCTCTTGCTCTCCTGTGATTTACCGATGAGGACCCTTCTGTCTTGCTCTCTCGAGCTTCACTGAATCAGATGTGGTTGATTACACCATATTCAAGGCTACACTGGAAAGATCTATTCCAAACTTTAAAAGCAGTGTACTGCCAACACTATACAGAAATTGTCGCATTATTCTCACCCAGTTTATCTGGGTACTTTTCTGTTTTGATACACTGGGTTATTCATCACCCTGAAACCTGTCTTTAAGGATCATCTATGTTCTTCTACACACCCCACACGGAAGGCTGAACAGAAGTTACGGCACACGATTAAGGCTTGTAGGAATCAAGTTAAGCACTTTATTCCCCCAGCCCTCTGTAAACAGTGCAAAAGGTATCATTTCGGCACTCATTGCCCTATCCATAAAATGCGGATAACAGGTGCTTCCTCAATAAAGAAAACCATACTCTAAAAAATTCCCTTAAAGATATTTAAAGCCTTGCTGAAACATTTGGCACTCAAGTGATTTGCTGTAATAATTCACAATGCAATACATACAACAGCAGCAACTTTAAAATACCATGCACTTAGGTTTAAGGCAAGCTCACTGCCCTTGTAAGGCCCGAATTTGGAAACTCTGAATACTGTTATCGGTGAGTGTAACGCTACATATGGCCAACAGGTGAGCACGGGAACCCGGCACCTTAAAGAGGTTCCCTGGAACCACTGCAAGCAGCACAGAGGGAGCAGAAATTTGGCATAAGCTCGTTCTTGTGGGAGAAGAGCCATTTTATGGATGGAGGTTTTATATGGATATAAAAAAAATACATGATGTGGATGGAAGTTTTATATATGCCCTACAGTGCACATCGTGAAGCAGGAATAGTAATTTTTTGTCCAGTCATAACACATACAATTATTTAAAGGGAAATGTAAAAGTGTTTATTTTTATTGGGCGTATTCAGAATTTCTTCTATTTCTCTCAGGGGCATCTAAAACTAATTTACTTTTAAAAAAGATAGTTTTGAATGTCTGTCTTTGTCAACACCTGCATGCCCAGAAAGCCGCCTTGCAGTGCGCTCCCGTGCTCAATGCAAGATAAGAGGAAATCTCGTTTCAAGTGCGTGTGATGCTGATATTCCTCAATTGGAAAAAATATCCAAAATTTAAGTTTTAAATAGATTTTCAAAGACTTGACCGGAATGGCTGTAGTTAAATCTTAGACACAATAATCTGTGGCAGTACTCAAGATATAGACATAAGAGAGCACCATAGCCTTTATTTTTAATTGCTTTTCTTGCATTATGGATGACTCTGTTTATCTCCCAACTCCAATTCCTGGAGAAAGTTAATATATTTATACTGATACTCTCAAATCCAGTTTGGAAGCTAATTAAATTATGACTTAGACAAAGGTTTTCCTTATTTTCCTGGAAGAGAAGAAGAGACACTAATGGAGCTCTTTTGCCAGATGAAAACTTTCTAAAATTGTCAACAGATTTTAGAATCAGTGCCACATTTTTGGTTGAAAATCCTGGCACCATTTCTCAATCTGTGGTTTAAAAACAATTTTTAATATATTCTTCCATCTGGTTTAGACACAGCATAATGACTAAAGACTTGTGAAAAGCTGAAGGGAGGAAGCTTTTTTTTTTCCTTTTTTTTTAAATTTAGGAATCACACATGCAGGAAGAAATAAACGTGCTTTTTAGTGTCACATTTTTGTCCTGATGTCCAGTATAAGGACAGATTATATCTGATTGTATCTGTACAGCAAACTACACAAGTCACAGAATTTTCTTAGAAAGTATTTATAAAGCAAAAGGAAAGGGCCTTTGTGCCTTAAAGCAAAACTTTGATTAAATCTACATAAAATGTTTATTACAGCATATCTTTTATTATATGCACTTTTATCACTTGCCATTATTTGTAACGTTTTATATTATGTTTGCATCCTGAAGCTTCAGCCAAGCTAGAAATCCCCTTCCTCCCCCACTGTAGGCACTGTTCAAACGCAACATGAGACATTCCCTTGAAGAGCTTCGAGTATAAACAGATGAGACAGATGATAAGTGGAAAGGAAAGTTGACCCAGAAAATTGTAACAATGCCTCAAAATCATAGAGCAGGTCATCAGTAGAGCTCATATCTCTCATATATAGTACAATACACATAGGGTATCTTTCTGTGATTCAACTTGTCAGCTTTTCATAGATACCAACCTACCTGCAAATGCCACCAGCATTCCACTGGGAAAAAAACCTTTTCAATGTTTTTTTTTCAATTCTTTTTCTAGTACAGTTATTTAGTTGCTGGTATCTGTATTAGCCTGCCTGCAGCAAAATTACATTTTGATCTGAAAACATATACAGCAGTAATAATATGCTGAGAACTTTCTGTTGTTTTCAGTAATAACAAAAAGGTCAGCAGTAGGCTTGAAAGACGACAGCTAATATTACTATATTACTAAGCTAAACATGTTTTTTATTTTACATACATTCATAAAAAGAAGACAAAGCAGGAGTTGAATTATCACAGAAGAAGAATAAAAAACAGAATCTGAGCTCTTCACAGCCAATCTGTTCTGTTCCTGCAAGGAATATACAACTAAGTGCTATCCCAATGCTGTGCTGAAGTCCCATCTCCTCTCCAGATGTCCATCTTTCCTTGCACTTAATTCTGGTCACACTGATGCCCAGACCAGAAATAAGGGAAAGGAAAAATGAAAACAACTGTTATGCCTCCCTCCCATGAAGAACATCCTGGGGGGTACGAGGAGATAGAAGGCCCCATAGTCTGCATGAAAATCATGTAAGAAACCAGCTGCAAGTAAAAGAGTTTTCAAAAGTTGGCAACAATCCATTTATATAAATGCTTTCTGGTGATCAGATGAGGGATATGCTACCAGACCCAGCAAAAACAAATACGGTCACTTCTTTTCTGTCTTACCATTACACCATATAATGTCCAACTGTGGTACAGAACACTCCTCCTAAGGCACAGGTTCAAGCTTAGTTGCAACCAGTAGCTCATTTTCATTGTTTTTTTAAATTTTAAATCAGCTTTTATAACTTTTAAAGATTCTCCCTCCTAGCATCTCAAAGAAGAAAAGAATAATAGAAGAGATTAAACAATGAACAACAAATGAAAAAAAAAATTTCTTAATCTTAAACTAATTTTTGCGTTTCAAAGGAGGGATGTGAAGAGCATGTAGATTGAAATCAGGCTGAAATTACTGCTTCTGACTATAATTCCATGTTGCTGGGAGAAGATTAGGTTCTGGGGTGATTCTCAGCTAGAGCAAATAATCACTGGATTTCACTGCTCACCTGGATAAGCAATGCAAGTCCTTTCAAGCTAGATAGAAGATTCAATTCTATTGTTCAGTGCCACAAAACTACAACAGTTAACACCTAGTCATGGGTATACAGCTAGTGGAGCATTAATATACCCTGATCTTGCTCTGGGTACCAATACAAAAAAATTCTATAGTTTCTGCAGTGCTGGGTTATACCTATACTAGCTATACTTAGAATATTACAGTGTTAATGAAAGAAGAATTAGACAAGCTACAAAAAGGTGCTATGAGAAGTCAAATATTTACTAATGTAATAAAAGAAGTCTGTATAATTTAAGGTCTATCTCAAAGCTAGCAATGATAAAAAAATACTTTGGATTTTTAATAAGAAAACACTAGAAATGAAAGTGTCATGGTTTTCCATATAGTGAGGCTGTATGAAAATGCTGGAAGAGAAACCAACTTCATGGGAAAATTTATCAGTGAAAGTTTTTGAAGAGGGATGAAGAAATGACCACTTGGAGAAGGATTTGAATACTGAAGATGTTGGCTGATCGATTTTGCTTTGAAGCAGCCAGGATGCCAAAGTGCCAATTTATTGCTCAGTATATGGAGTTGAAAGTTTGTGCTATTTGGTTATTATGCACGGGCTATTTCAAGAAGCCCTGAAGCTACAAAGTGAGGCTGGCACCCTATGAAGGTGTCTAATCCAGCTGGGCCTCTGATCAGCAACACTGCTGAAAATGCATTGGTTTTCTGTAACCAGATGTCTTTAATTTAACTTCAGGTTGGGTGTTTCTGTGCTGTTTCTACCTTTGCAAAGACCTAATGGACTTCCATAGCCAACAAGATCAGAAGTGCTCTTCTGCAGTTCCAAACTCCAGAGTAACATTTGACTATAATACGAAAAAGCAATGCTCTCTCATCATGCCAACGAGATGCCCATGTGCCAAATGCCTACCTGTGCTAAGTCCCAGCACCATGCACATTCTTCCTTTCTGACTCTCAGCATCCAAGATATCTAGCCCCAGTTGCAGGGATCCCGACTGGCCTCCTTTCCTCTCCACAAGATTCAAATCCTGTTCCTGCAGAATTCTCAACAGGGCTTCCTCACATCCTTGAGGAACAGGAGCTGCTTAGATCATGGAGCATGGTCTCAGTGAACTTGAGGGGTGCAACCCACCCTCTGCAATCTGGAGGATGGCCAGGCAGGCTGGGTGGCAGCAGCATCTGTGAAGCAGTAGCTCCTCTGTCCTCTCCTTCCTTGACAAGCAGAGGTACTCACACTGACAAATAGCTGGCCTCAAATCAGTCCCATCCGTTGTGATGTCCAGGGGCTCCAGCTGAAGCCTCCAGGGAAGGAGAAATCCCCCCCTCAAAGGGAAGCTGAACTTTGAGCCTATGCTGTAGGACTGGCCCCTCACCTTTCACTACAGTGCTGGCCCGTTCTGGTGACGATATTCTGTAGGCATATAGAAGACATCCTGGATTGCAAGTTCTTACCTAGCCCTTTACTTAACTGAATTCTCTTAGGACAGTATTAAAGAACAGATAATTATTAATTTAGATGCCAGCCCTAGATGCACTGTTGCAGAAATTACATTTGCAGGCTTTTTTTTTTTTAAAATGAAATCCAAGTATTTTTATTGCTGGCTAATTAGACATAGCTCCTCTTTGTTACAGGAAGCCCGCGCAGTCGTCTTCAAATAACCCATCACACAGATGGCTTTTTCAGTGCATCTGAGAGGATACCACATTTGGGGTTATTCTGGACCAACAGCAAGAACATATATAGAAGCTTTCAAAAAATATGACCCGTCAACCATCTTTGTCATTTTTTACATCCCAATTTGGACATCCCACGGCTGCATTCATTAAAAGTATGGCAAAGACAGAAGGAGAAGAGCGTTGCAGACCCCTGGCCATCTGAATCTCCTAAGTTGTTACCTTACAGAAAGATTAACTCTTCTTTTTGCAGAAGAGTTCTAAAAAGGGAACAAGCCAATAAAAATATCAAGATCAACCTAAGAGTGTACAGCAGTTGACAGCCCACTCGCATTTTCTTGATTTAGCTGATATATTCAGGTATCTCTCACTGCATAATAAAATCTGCTGCTGCACTACGGTATTCAGGACAGTATCAGATTCTCCTCTTCTAATATCCTGTGATGTGCATTGCGCTACTAAGATTTTAACTAATCTACGCTTAGAGAAACTGATCTGCCAATTACTGCTTCCTGCGGATGGCTCTCATTCCAATTCAATGTTATTCATATAAAAGTAATTACTGATACTTTTTTGGGCATCATCATATTAATAAATGTGTGAAGCAGGAGACAAGTTTTATTAAAGATCCAGTTTTATTATTTCAAAAATATTGCTTGTTATTCTAACTCTGGCTAGGAAGCCTTGACGGCTCCCTGGAGCTAATTGATTAATAATCATTGCCAACTGCATTTTAAATTTTAATTTTGGCTTTGGCTGAGTAGACTAAACGATTCCCTAGAGCTACGAAACTACCCTCCACTATTTTGAGTATTTGGGCACTGGATGAATAGTTTAAATGTGTTTGAGGAAGTGAGCAGCAGTGTTAATTCTCCTAGATCTAAATTTTATGACACAGAGAAAACATAAAACCTTCCTTTTGCATTTCTGCCATGTCAAGAACGTAGTCTGAATGGAAGACGACGGGAGAGTAGAAAATGCTTTTCCCTAAATCCAGAAGACAGGTTAAGGACAGGATGCCTGGGCTCGGAGCCAGGCGCTAGGCAAGGGCTTTGGAGAGCCAGGGCAGAGCAGGCTTCAGAGGCTGGGAGGAAAGAGCTATGCTTCATACTCCTTGAACAAACACTCATTGCAAACGGTGTTTTATTCAAATAAAGTAAATAAACCCTGCAATCTGCTTTTAGTTTAAAAATATCAAGAGCGAGTTTGTTGTAATACTTACATGTGAAACGGGTACTTTTAATTATTCTGGTTTTATTTGACCTGAATAGTGCACAAGTTTTCCTCAAGACGAATGGAAGAGGTCAAAGTGATTGTGCGACGTGTTGCGCACTCACAACTTCAGTGGGCAATGAAGGTGTCTAGTTACTGTCAGGATAATACGGTCCTGAAGCAGACTGGCCTGTTATTACAGGCTTCTACTTCTGAATCTTCCTAATATATCTTACAAGGTTTCTAAAAGTCATTTCAGATTAAATAATATATTAAAGCTGCTTAATTATTCAATTAGATGCAACCTTTTTTGTATAATACCATGGACAGATGAAAGCTGGATCTCAACGAGAAATATATCTAATGACTACATTTAATAAACTGTTAAGAAAATTCATTTATACTAAATTTTATTTTACTGGAAATGAGAGTCATTAAGAAAGGATGCATTAAATTTTCTTAACTAGGTTTGGAAATCAAGACGTTGTTTTACAGGAAAGAGAATCAGGCAAAGAAACCTTAACTATTTTTACCGCAATATTTATGGACTTAACACGCGTAATCTAGTTTTCCCCATCTGAGGAAGCTCTTTAGAGCATGATGGTTAATTACTGCTAATACAATTTATAGCTGCGACAACATATATGTGAAAATTTATGAGGACTCTTAAAAATCCTATTGAAAAAATTATAAATAAATAAAAGCAAACTTTGAAAAAAATGAATTCACCAAGAATGCATGGGAAGCCTCCTCAGGCACATGAGAACGAGTCATCTTAAGAGCCACCAACCTCATCTGACACAAAATTATATGCAGGAGAAAAAAATCTTGTGACTGAGAATAAAAATGCTGTCTGTAACCTCAAGCTGGCTAACTCGTGAATTTTTTTTCCTAGTTTTATCAGCAGCAATAAAGTGGAATAAAGCTGCTCTGGTCATTTGCAGCAATACTGTGAAGGACCACAACTGCAAGGAGACCCCAACCATGGAAGACAGAAACCTCTCTCAAAGTAGCTAGGAGGATTTGGAATATTAATCCATACATTGCATGCTCACCCAGAGATTAGTAGAGATGCTAGTGGCCTTTAGGAATGTTTTGAGACGCCACTACAGAAAAAATTCCATGCAAACTCCTCTTTCAAAATAAGGAATTGAGAAAAATCCTACAGGTCTGTTGGGACCAGACATTGGTATAGGGCCAAAGAAAACAGAGCCTGTGTTCAGATGAGAAGAAAGTTATGTCTAGTTTCCCTTATGCCACTTGCTTGAAAGGAGACCTTTGGATAGTACAAGGACTTCGGCGAGTCACAAACTTCATCACTGTTTAATTTATCCATCTAAAAAATGGGGTAATATCACAATTTCTCAAAAGCTGTCATAACAAGAGTGAATAAATTAGTGTCAAAATATTTTTCATTTATTTTGTCAAAATACAGTCGTGATATGCTATCAGGAAAGGTATTACGGAAAAGCAAATTACCATTACTATGATGGGGAGAAGATAGAGAAAATATTTTTAAAAAAACAAAAATAAAAATCCCTTTAAATACGGGGATGGTTAGTCGATAACGTATTTTTCAGCTGATCCTGTAAATGATAGATGTCAGATGAAAGGGTTTGTGAATTCATGTTAATGATGCTATTAAATACAGTATTTTCTTATGAGAATGTTTGAACCAAATGCCCAAGTAAATATTTTGACAGCTTTGTTTCACACTGAAAAAATGGTAGAAGCGTGAAGAGACAGAAGGTTTCAAAGTAAATCATTCTGTAGCTTTTACTGAAATATGCTTTGAGATGTGTACTTGTGACCTTCCATAAAATTAATTCAAAGATTTAGAAAGACGAATTATTTGATTTGGAGTCCTAAAGCAGGATTAGAGTTTCCTAATCTATTTCTCCCTTTTTGTTAAATTTAGTGACCATTTATGGTTATGGAAATTACAAGAAGAAATCTCTTTCCTCTGCCATAAACTAAATAGGACGATGAGCAGATTTAGAAAGATAGAACAGCTACTGACTCTGACCAAGAAAAATTTAGCATGGACGTGAGCTTTCCTTGCTTTCTCCTCTTAAGCCATACATTAGCGCTAAGCAAAGGGGTAAGAAAGCGACTCCAAAACCATTCCCTATAGAAAGGAGTTTCCCCAGAATAATATTAATAGCTAAACCATAAGAGGTTTGGTTTAGGGAAAGCAGTGTTAGTCTGGATGCTTTTCCGAAGCTCAGCTGAATGAGTTGCATCATACATCATAAGCATTTACTAATTTGGCTGGAAAATCATGCAATCGATGTTTCTGAAACTTCCTACTTCTGAATGAGTTGAAAATACCGCAGAAATATCTGCAACATCTGAGAACTTCTACATATAACTAAACTTAAAACCCCAACATTTCAGAATCTTCAAAGCAACCACCTGTTTTCTCTCTAGAAACCAGAGCTGCTTACTCAGCAAGCTAGAAATGGCAAAATACATCCAAAAATATTTGTAAGTACCTAGGTTCTTCAAAACCTGATACGCCAGTACAGAGAGGACTTGCTAAAAATGACTGAAATTATAAAAAAAAGTAATTCTGTCCATCTGGAACATTTCCAGGATAGTATTACACATACCCAGAATGTATTCCTATGGTTCATTTTTTTCCCAGAAATTCTTGGTAAAAAACAGCTGAGATTGGCTCCAAGCTACTTAAAGTTGTTTTTTATTCTTACTTTTGGTTGCTGTTTTTAGAATTATGTAGTAAATAATACTATTACTTGTCAGCATTAGCTTTAACTGACAAGTTTATCTTCAGTAACAGCTAAAAAAGCCTCAGTGCCCACTCTGGCACTGGAAGCAGTCTAGCTTATAATCAGCTCCGTGCAGTGCCTGAGCTCATTTGCCAAGAGCCATGACTTCTTAATTCAGGCTCATCTGGGTGTTAACCTGGTTATTCAGCTTCAGACCCGAGTCAGTATTTCTGCACAGCACTGTGTCATGCAGGCACCTTCCTCTGTTCAGCACCTGCACTGCAAAGTTGGACTCGTGGGGAAGAGCTGCGGACCAAAATTGTTGCCTTCCGTTCTTTGGTGAGCTTTCTTCAGGCAAAGCCTGGATCTCACTCAGTCTGGATAGCTGTAATATTTATAGATGGAAAAAGAGACGAGATATACATAAGGAACAGTAAATTAAAAGTAAGATGTTAACGTGCTTCTGCAAAGCAGCAAATTGTTATATTAGAACCATAAAAAGCAGCTAACCCACCAAGAAGTTAATGGTTTAAAAGCAATTCCTGCACAATATGACATCCTGTGGATGTCATGCGGGGGTTAGAAAAACACTGGCATGGCTCCAACACAGTTCTGCGTATCACTTGCCACCAAGATACAGAAAAGTGAATCCAGAAGTCAATGAGTGTATCACAGGGACTGAAAATCATCAAGTCGGGTTGCTGTCAGACATCTTGATTAAACAGGCAAAAGCTGTATGGTGCTATTACCAAGAGTGTAACGTGACATTCACAGAATCCTAAACGCATAGTTTGAATAATCAGATGATAGTGAGAACACTAACATCTGGAAATGTGTATCATAAAGCCAACTCTGAAATGGTAGGGTATCTGACTTGCTGCAGCCAGGCTGAAGTAGGATGAGAAGCACTGTCCCTTTTACAGTCAGTGAAAAATTTATTATGGCTATAGTTGGCATGTTTGTGCCAACACTGTCATTAACACAAAACTGAATGATAGTTTGGGGGGAGGAAAAAAGCAAGGGTTTTCCGTGTGCAGCAAATTAAATGTGAAATCTCAATGTGCTATGGCTCAAAGATAAATCCAACATTGTTGCCCATAAACCAAAGCCACAGTGACAGGGAGCAGGAAGGAATCGCAGACTCCCAGTCCCTTCTGCGTGAAGCTGGATGGCGGCTCCAGTAAAACAGCGTCTTTTGTTCCAGGTCTCGTATTTCCAGAACAATCACAGACACAGAATTTCAAGGAAGAGCAAAAGAGCGTATCAGCATCTGGAAGGACTAGCAACAGATGAAGGATTACGGATATACCGCTTCACCGAAGGGGTAGTGAGATTGAGAAAACCGACACAGCCATGTGAAGGATATAAACACCAGGAAGGGGAGAAGTTATTTACAAAATGGGTAGGCAATACAATAATTTAGAAAGCCTTGCTCAATAACAGGTCCAACATAGCAGAATAATTTTTCTGCTTCATATACCCTAATGGCAAGCTTTGCCTTCTGCAGAAGATAATATGCTTGAGTACGTTTACAGAATAGCCCTAAGCAGCACCAAATCTGTAGAGTGAATATGCCCACTCCACCTACCCCCACAAGAATAACTACCAGCATACCAGCACCCTACAAATAGGAAAGGTGTGGGTATTGCAATAGAGAGCTTTGTAGAGTTTCTGAGTAATGCCGGGCTGCTAGGGAACTGCAAACAAACTGATACGGCTTCATCAGATGCCATGGGGTACTGAAGTTACACAAGGGAGTGTAGGATAATGATAAGGTAACTCACTCTTAATAAGATGAGACTACTTTTCTCTGCCATGAACAGAGACAGTGGCTTCCTTTAAAATGAGGAAGATCTGTCCAACTATTAGCATCAGTTGGAAAACATTCAGTTTTACAGACATGCTGATTTAGGTCAAGGAGAGGAATCCCACTTAGAGGCAGGTCAGGCCGTGGTAGAAATTAAAAGTCAAGCAGGTAGAAATTAAAAGTCAAGCAACACAGAAAGCTGGAAAAGTGCTAAAACAAATTCACTGATCTCTAGAGTATTAGGAAAAGTGCAAGTCTTTGAAATCAGATAGTAGCAAGTGCCTGCCCAAGTTCACATAAAACATAGACACAGAACAACGCCAAATGCAACTTTATCCTGTATCTGACTCTCTGGATTCATGAGGCTTCTTACGGAACTAATGAATGTGACAAAATGACTAAAAGCATGTATGAAAAGACTAATTACATCCATAGTTAATGCTTGCCCCAGAACCTTTAAAAAATAGCCCTATGATTATTAAAGCAAAAGTAGCCTCCATCACTATTCCCCTAATCTTCGAGGAAAAGCTGCTCTTTCAAGACACCTTAAAGCCCAAGTTGTTGAAGGGAATTCAGCAACATTGCTGTGTCTAATTACAATAGCTTCTCTTAAGTTCACATACTATTTTTGCTACTGGCTAATTGAGATTCATCACTTGAGCAGTTCTCCGATAGTTTATGAAATTCAAGATAACGGATGAACTTTTACATGTGCTGCACCTCCCTATCAGGAAGGAAACTCATTCTCTGTCCTGGAGTGTGGAGGAAGGAGAAATGACACTAAATGCTAATGTTAGTTGCTATCAAACGCAAAGCGTCAGCCTCTGGAGGGAGAAAAAAAAAATCTCTGTATGTTTAGATTTCTAGTGCATCGGTTACTCTTAAAAGCTTAAGCCATTGGTGGTGAAACATCAACACCAGTGCCAAGTTTGAAATTAATAAAGATTAAGGGCACCAGCAATGAGAATGACTTAAACAAGTTCGGAATCAAACATCAAAAGTCATCACTGACTGCAGCTAAAAAAAGTTCTTAAACCGTGACAGGAAAATCAGCAAACTGGATCAATGAAGCAAACTAAATCTGACACAGCCCACTCAATGTAAATTTAGAAACTATTTTTCAACATTAATGAGTGTGGTAGTATTTGTGCAGAAGCTCTCTCAATATAGTCACCTGGTCCCAAATGTGGTAGGATGAATGGTTTTGTGATCTCCTAACGGGCCACCTTCATCTCACTGTTCGGCCACTAATCTCAAATGTTGCTGCTTTCTTTACAGCCCAGGACAAGCTTCCACCGGTTCCTTCAAAAATCAGAAACTTCCTAGATGCTAACACTGAATGAACACTAAGCTACCTATTAACTCCCTTCTCCAGAAGGCCTCTGCTCCAGCAGGAGTAAATATCAACTTGATATACTTTATACATTATATATAAAAACAAATGAATA
>NW_009210680.1:0-8739 GCF_000690835.1 Fulmarus glacialis
GAGGCGGTGGGGTGCCGGCCCCGCTCGCCGGTACCGCCGCCTTCGCAGAGCAGCCCGGCGCCGCGCGTTTCTCTCCGCGTTGTCGCTGATGGGTGAGCGGGCTGGTGGGGCGGCCCTGGGGCTCCGGCCAGGCTCATCTCGCTCTCCCCAGCTCGCACGGCCTTCCTTTCCCGGGCTAGCGCTCCGGAGCCGGGACGGGTCAGTTCAGGCTCTCCGTAGAGCAGAAGATTTGCGCGAAAGGTCTTGGTTTTTTTTAAAGGTTACCGTTCGTTTTCACGGAAGGCTTTTGGCAGTCCTAAACAGAGACTGGAACGAGGGTACATACTGCGATAGAGGGATGTTTGTGTATGTATGTAAATAAGCATGGCCTGCGCGTGAAAATGCACATCTGTTTAATAACTCGACTTCGTTCCAGCGTATGTCTTTCAGCAGAAGCTGCCTAGAGAAGTTCTCAGTTGTGTGGTATCCTGTACAGATTTTCTTTTGGCGACAGTCATAGTAGTGTAAATAATTCCTATTTTGTGGCAAGAAGTAGGCTCGATCTGGAAATGTAGGCACAAATCGATTAGGAAAAATAAGCAGCTGCTTTTCCTAGAATGAGCTGGGAATGCAGGGCTTTTTGATAATCGTACAAATTACTTGAATATTGCTGCCAGTCTTTGAGTACTTAAACGTAGTCAAAGCAGACATGTATTTCCCGGAATCGTGCACAGCTCTGAAGTTTTTCTCAAGCACCAACTTTTGATTATAGAACGAGTTTAAAACCTCAGTTTGGAACATGCTGTCCGTACTGAAGATGTTTCATGGCATACTTTCTCAGGTTTGTAACTGAGCTTTGGCAGCAGCAGTTCGGAAAGGAGATTAACATAATGACTCTATTTAGGAAAAATGTTTTTATCCAGCAACTTGGAAGAACAAAAAAAAAAAGCCAAGACTGGAGAGTGACATTTGTTTCCCGGCAGATAAGCTACAGACCTATGCTGAAAAGTCTTAGATGCTTTGACTGAGCAGCATGTCTGATATGGGACTGAAACTGAAAGCTGGCTTCAGGCTTCAGTTTCCTTGTCAACACCTCTGAATGGCATTTGTGCCCAATAACACAATACTGGGAGGAAAGTATGCGTAATTAGGTATGTGCGTTCTTCTTGAAGTGCAGGGGGGCGTGCTACTGTCTGAGCTGGAGGCAGAATTTAGGAAAATAACAGCCTGGGTGGCCAAATTGTCTGTATCGGTTGCTACTCAATGGCCCTGCAAATGAAATGGTATTAGGAAGCCCATTTTTATTTTCTGCCTCAAGTCAGAAAGGCCAGCTGGGCAGGTGCGCTCCAGATTTTTAATAAGCTGGACAAACAACATTATTTAGGCCCAAGTTTCTACTTGTTTGCTCATATAACTCATGCACCTGCACAGCATCAAAACATGGGATCTTACTTAGTAAAATTTTTGTAGTTTTTCTTACACAGACAACTGTAATCACCATGTGGCCCTGTCATACGGTCAAATTTAAATGTGTATTGCTCCCACAAGAGGTGGATCAGATGCATCATGTTAGAGTTGGTTGTTAATATGCTGTGGAGACAGCATGGCTTTGCATTTGGCTTCTTAAGATGGTGCAGTTGTTAAGTCTGGAGTGTTACAAGTCTGTGCTAGAAGATGAGCAGTTCACAGTCTTGCTCACTGATTACAATCCATATCTTGCAAAAAAAAATTCTCAACTGCTGGCTGCTCAGTGACCTGTGCGAAGTAGGCTGGTTGTATCTATTTAATTTCCCTGGAAATAACTTATCGGAGTTCCCCTGTTTTGAGTATCAGCTGGTGAAATGGTCCAGAGCCTGCACTGTTCTCCAGAGGCAGGGCTGTGCACGCCGGTTTCAACTCCCCACGGACAGCACCAGTAGACAGAAACTCTGCTGCCTTTGCCTCAATGGCGTGATGCTTTAGCCCTTTGTATACAATAAATTTTACCATTTAGCTGCTCTAGCTAAAATATGCATAGCTAATGCCAACACTTTCAGCGCGACTGGAGGTGTACGGTTGTGTCCTCACAGGGGTGGGCACCGGGAGGACCTGTCCAGGGGCTACAGTGTTAAATGAGCTCTTCCTGCCCTGCAGGTGAACAGAAGAGTTTGACCACGTGAACAGTCCTTCGGTGACTCTCATAACCACTTTTCCAGAAAAGGATGTATTCTGCTGTATGGGGGCATACACCTAGGGAAGCAAATACAGTTTAACAAAAGCAGTTAACTCATCTATGCAAAGAACATGGGAACCGTGCATTAACATACTTACGTTTGATTAACAGAGTTTGGAGTGGGCTTTTGACTGCAGCTGGTAAGAATCCCTTGAATTTACATTCAGATTACTTGGCAGGAGTTTTGCACCGTGTCTCTACATACCTTTTTCTTGTCTAGGCATTTTTGCTTCTTCTCATTAGGGGAAGTAAGTGGCTTTTAAGGAAGGGGAAAAAAACCCCAAAACAGATTCTTTGCATATGTGATACAATTTTAGTCAAAACAAAGATATGTTGATTCTTCCATAGAGAATACTGTCACATGGATGTGATCCAGTATATTCATTTTTTAAATGGAATATGGTGTAGAGCAGTAAAAATCCACTATAAACCTTTCTTTAGATGTGGACTGGAATGGTGTAGTGCAGTTACAAAGTTCTTACATCCTTACTCCCATTAAGCAGCGTCTTCCTTGATGGATGATGCCAGTGGCACCAGATTTCACTATATAGTAGTTATGTTACCGACTTACTGTTAGCAGTGGAATTTGACCCTGATTTTTAACATTAAAAGATGAGTTTCCCAGTAATTGGTAGTCATATTGCCCTTTGAAGATTTGAAACATATGCTAGAATCAGCATATCATGAACTTAGATATAACTGCATTATTTTTTTATCTGTGAGAAGAATCTGTGTCTTGATATTCCAAATGTTTTTCTTATGAAAAGAGTATGTATCATCTAAAGCCATCTGTCAGAAAAATAGGAGTAGTATTCTGGGGAGGGATTAGCTTTACTGGAATAGCTTTATTGATTGTGTCAGCATTCTTGTTAATTAACCCATTCAAACTGTCTGGTCTTTAATTGATGTTTTGCTTGTGTAAGGACTTGTGGTTCATGCCTTTGGATGTACACATTAGGTTTGTATTAAAATGTAGACAGCCAGCTCTTCGTGTTTTATCTGTGTTTTGTATCTGATTGTCAGAGAAATTAGCCCATAGTCAGCAATGAGGTACTAATTCTGAGCCCTTTTGATGTGCAAGACAACAAAAGAATATAGATTGGGGGGCAGAAAGCATAATTTTAATTTTGACACTGACGTGCTGTGTGACCTCAGGAAAGAAATTTAATCTTTTTTCTGCTGCTGTAAAAGAACACTCTTCTAAGCCTACCAAATTATTTTTGTTGAACACACAGAGATGTAAGTTAACTCTTGCAAAGAAACTTGAATATTAAGACTTCGCATTAATGTGTCTTATTTTTAAACTAGAAACACTAGCACTAAGAGCTGTAGGTTGTATGGCTCTAGTGTCCCACCACTCCAGTCACAGGAGCAGTAGAACAGCACAAAACCATAGCAAAAATGATCTTGCCTTTTATAATCTAAAATTTAAGACAAAAGACAATAGGAAATAAGGAAGGACAATAAAATCATAAAAACAGCTGCCAAGCCACAGTTATATTATTATGCATCAAAAATCATGGAAATTAAAATGTTTAAAGGGATTAATGGTAGTTTTTTCAGGTGAGAGTCTTCAAATAGGAGACAGTGTAGAACTACTTCTCTGAAACAGCAGTGTATTACCAGTGAGGGCTGGTACCATGGCCCTGCCAAAGAGGGGGTCAACATCTTGTAAAGTACGAGAAATGTTGGTCATTTCTTCATGGGAAGAGACCATGAAAAGCAAGGGGAGGCTCGGAGAAGTTGTGACCTTGGGGCGATGCAGAAGATGGTCTTGTCAGGCTGGACAAGAGAAGACCAGCAGGGTTTTGTGGTGTGGGTGAAGTTGTCCAGACGTGAGACTGGGAGGCCCTGACCCAGCCCAGTGTGTCTCGCACGGGCAGTGCTGGTCTGGGAGAGTGTGCTCGAACAGTGGTGGAGGCTGTAGAGAAGAGGGAGGGCTGGTCGAGGCTGCTCAAGAAACAAAAATGATCAAGAGAGCGACAATGCGTGTTCAGGGTGACTGGTATGTCTATGAGCAGTTGCAGGGTGCAATACTAAGTCAGAGTTTAGCAGAAGATACATTACTTTGATGGACTGCAAAGGAAGGAAAAGTGAACTGGACAGAAAACACTAAGCAAGCTGGCAGTTTGTTGTTTCACGCACACCCCTGTTTCTTTTGGAAAGAAGCTGTTGCATTGTAGAGTTTTCACAAGCATTATGCTATGAGTTCTTGCTGCATAGTGTGTTATCTCCTTCAGGGGTAGGTCCTGTAAGCCCACTTCGAAGTGAGTAGCGCTGTATTCCATAAGTAACTGTACGAGACAAATACATGCAGCACAAAATGATTCAGAGAGGCAGTAAGGGCAGGAGGATGTCGTTCTTAACATATTTTGGTCTTAGCCCTGTGAGAATATTTTTCATTAATGAAAACAAAGACATCCGTGCAGGGTCTCAATGAGTTCAGCCTGTTCACAGCATCTTTTGAAGCTTCTCCTATACAGAAATTTTGTTTATCTACTTTTCAGGACTTTTTTTGGGTACTTGGTGAATTTGAAGGATTTACACAGCAACTAATAACATTGTCACCTGGTAAGTTTCTCATCTTTGTCTTGTGGAAATGTTTTGATTTTATCTTCCAGACATTTTCCTGAAGTACAGGAGAAAAATATTCAAGGTGGACATAACTTTGACTTGGGATTTTTCCTGTCCCCGACTGCTATTTGGAACAAAATACTCTGCTGTCAAAGGGCTTAGGAAAAGTCGTGACGAGATCCTCATCTGTGGTTCGCAGTGGATCTGGCAGTGCCGCGCACCGCCTGTACTCTGCAGTCACTCCGCAGCTCTTGCAGCGATGCCAGCCCAGGGTGTGGGAGCTGCCTGAGAGCTCCCCAGCTCCAGCTCTGCCCGTGCGTTGGGGTTTCCCGTGCGGAGCCAGCGTGCGCTGGAGGAAGCTGTACGCTGCAGTCTCGTTTTGACATGCAGTTTTGACCGTCGTAATTCATATCTAAAGATCAGGGCTACAGGCTGCACCTGCCTTGCATTGTAGATGCGGGCGGGAACAGAGAGGTGGTTAGCTGGTGGAACAAAGGGCAGGAATTTGCAGCTGCGATGCTGTCTTGTCTTCTCCTAAACTGGGTTTTAGGGGGATCCCCCTACCATGCTGGTATCCTTCTGACCTCACATACCGCAAAGGTGAACTAAATCAAACTTACGTCTATGGTTTCACTATTGTTGGCTTCATTCAGATCTTTTGTACTACGGCAGTCTACTTTTATTAACCATGTTGCTCAACATTTGAGTTTGGTGTTGATTCACGCATAGTGATTTAGACGATGGCTATTTTATGTTACTTGCCCCTTTCTTCATGTGACCCATAGAGAAGTTTCAGAATCAGTTGATTTGGATGAGAGCTTTTGAGTCCTGACTTTTAAAGTTTCGGCATTGCTGAACTGATTCACTAAAGAGGAACGAAAGAGTTTTGATCACAGGGCTCTGCCAAAAAGAGCCCCCAAAGTGAATGTTTTGTGTGAAAGCATGCCTTGCAGTTTAAGCCCGGAGTGACAATGATTGTAACACAACGCTGTTCATGTGACAGCCAGACAAAGAGGCCATTATGCACGGCTGGCTGGCATCAGATCCTCCCAAAGCCAATAGTCAGACTAAGCTTGGTCACCCCGAGAACGTGAATACACTGGAAGCACTTGCATGTTAAAAAAGAAGAAAAAGACGTGTGTGTGTGCGTGAGCTTGCGCGTGCATGTGTGTGTGTGCCAAGGTCCGGTTAAGTTCTAAGTACAAAATTACATAATTGATTTGTTTATTTTTTTTTGGAAGTTGCTGTGAGGAATCAGCAAAAACCATGTAACATAGCACTGAGGACACACATGGTGGGAATAAGACAGAGTATGTCAGCAGACCAAGTAGATCTTCCAGGTCCTTTGCTCCGTGCTGCAAGATTGCTTCCTACAGTGTGCTTTTGAGTGTGTATAACTGAGTTTTAGTTTCCTTTAAAGTGTTTACAAAATTTTGGACTGCACTGGTCTGCCAACACACATGTTATGATTGCTGGAACTTAGGCACAAATAATGCTTGTGTACGTTTGTGGGAAGCATTTGTTTGGTGACTTATAAGAGCACTTGATACATGAAGAACTGTCCCTGACAACTTGTGAGCTGCGGCAGTCCTGGCCCCAAAGGCAGCCTGCTTGCGTCAGCCATTGTAAATCTGCTTAAAAAATAGGATACGGCAGCTGGAGTGGAAAGCTCTTCAATTAGAAATGTATTTGTTTAAAAACAACTGTTTTGCCTTTTCAGCCCTGAGGGCTGGATTGTCTTCTCCAGCGCACAGGAGGTGGCACCTGATCATGACCGGAGTCGCTGGTGATCACACCCAGCAAAGGTGCTTTGGCCTCGTTTCCTAGTTATGGCTGTATGTTACTTCCCCCCCCCGCCCCTCTCGCCCCTTTCTTTTCCCTTCGCCCCTCTCTCCCCTTTCTTTTCCCTTCGCCCCTCTTCCTTTTTCTTTTTTCTTATTCTGATTGAGGACCTTATTAAACTGCTGTTTGCTTTTGAATGCTATTTGTTCGTAAACACTTAGCTTAGGGAAAAAACATCAGTTACAGAGCAGTCTTTGCCTGTTTGTTAGTATGTCGGTACTCATATAAAAACAAAGCACCATGAGTTCAATTTCTTTAATTTCACATGAAGTTCGAATACGTTTTTTTCATTTTGCTCTCGCTGTTACACTTTCTGAATACAGAAACTCAAAATACAAAATTATTTCATATTCTGCAGTTGTTTTGTTTATAGACACATTTTTCCTACTTGTTTACACTTTCCTAGTGAATATTTTACTTTAGAGAAGCTTTTGAAGTGTAAAGAGGAACAGAAAGCATTTTTTGCAACTAGTGACAGAGTAGTATTAAATAATTAATCTTTTTATTTATTCATTTCTCCATCATTAAGCTTTTTTTTTGAGGGTTTTTTGTCTGTACTTTTGCGAGAGACGATCACCAAAATGACTTATGCCTATATTAAGGGGTTTGTGTCATCAAGAATTAATCTGAAGAGAGTCAGGCTGTATTTTGTGTTTGGGGTACAAATGATAAATCAAAAAGCATGGTACGTTGGTAGCTCTATTTAAATACACAATAGAAGTGCCTGAAGAGCTAATGATTTTGTTACTCGTGCCTGCACCAACGG
This sequence comes from Fulmarus glacialis, assembly GCF_000690835.1. NCBI lineage: Eukaryota > Metazoa > Chordata > Aves > Procellariiformes > Procellariidae > Fulmarus > Fulmarus glacialis. Next base: position 7,374 of record NW_009210680.1, read on the forward strand.
AGGGCAAAGCTCAGTCCTGCTCCATCCAGCACGTGCTGAGGGCTGCCCCCAGCAGCCAGCCCTTCCCTGCACTCACCCCCCGCTCTACAAAAACACAGCTCTGAGGAGTTGTTGCAGGCTCTGTATCAACGTGGCACTTCTGCTCACAAATCCCCTTTTGTGCCAAGTTCCTTGTGGGTGAGGGAGAAACTAGAAAGTTAGGATTTCCTTTTCTCTTGCAAGCACTATGGAAATGGTGCTTGTGATCTCTGTACGTGCTGCCATTAAAGGATCTTCGTAGGCCACTGCACAGCCTTATGACAGCACTGGATTTTAATTATCCATATAATTACTTTTTTGTGCATAAGAATCTCTTCAATTATAATGTCACTATGAATGTCCTAAAAGTGCGTGTCATGTGAAACAGCACGTTGTCTGTCTAATGAAGACAGCAAAGCAAACAGCCTCTCCAAATCTGAAATCCCATCTCTCACATGGCCCCTTCACTCAGGAAATTATTACTTCCAAATACTAATGTTTGGATTTGTACAAATAAACTTATGTCCCGGGTGTGCTTTATTATTCAAGTCCTATCCACCTGAACCATGTTTTGGTTGTGGGACCACAAAAGACGAGGACGTTTAAGTATGTTTTTTAAAAATTATGGGTAGGGCTTAACGCAGAGATGGTGCTGTATGATTCTTGCCTGCTATATATGGTTTGGTGTAGGTGTCGCTATCTCTCATGATGTAAGCTCTCATGGTCCTGTTTGATGTTGTCAGGTTCTCCCATCCTTTTGGTATTTTCTGATGCATTGGAAGTACCCAAATTGCTGTATTCAGGGACATCAAATTATGGGAACTTGAAACTTGTGAAATTTTGTTTTTTAGGATGCAGCTAGGAGACTTTCAGGAATCTAAACACCTCAAGAAGATTTCGTGGAAAGGTGGGAAGGAGATTTATCAGCTGTGTTCACAAGTCTTGGTTTATATCCTCTGTAGAGTGATGTTTACTGTCATAGAAAATCTAGATAATTGTAATAGGAATAAACAGACACTGAAGTCTAAACAGAGTTTTTGTGAACTACCTAAATGAGAGTCCCATTTTGCCCATTTGTACCATTGTCCTATTTGCCCCTAATTTTGTGATGCTACTTCCAGAGCCGTTACTCACGTGCATTGTGACTTCTCATGTACTTTGTGAGTGAGCAGGTGAATATCCACAAATGCTGGCGGTTTTTCCATCAGAGGCTGCCCGTCCCCTGCTGCTACTTCACAGTCCCTTCTCCCGGACAAAGGCCACGTTCCTCAAAGCAGCAATAGTGAAGCAGTTAAGAAGTAATTAATACCCATCCACATTGGCTGTATGTTGGTTGGAGAGCATGGAA